>NW_007577740.1:1938146-1980615 GCF_000690725.1 Stegastes partitus
AAGAAAGGCAACAAATTTAGTTTAACTGCACGGGTTCTGTCAAGAGGAGTGGTCAAAGATACAACCAGAAGCTTATGGAAAGCTACCAGAAGTGAGATGAAATTGGCCAAAGAACATATAACCAAATATTGGACTTGCTGTATGTATATTTTTGACCCCCCAAAATTTAATTTGATTACCACAGCTTTCTACATCACCAAATTTTTTTAAAAAGTAGTACAGTGGCTGTATGTCTATTAGCCAGCAGATTGTGTAATTTTTCCATCATGCATCTATCAAAGAACCAGAATGCATGAGTGTTTTTTGTGACGAAGAAACTCAAGACTGCCACGATAGACACAATCTTTAAAAGTGTACATACACCTTTCATGACAGTAACAATATGAGTTGTGTTCTTACTACCACAACATGAATACAATGCTGGGGTACAGAAATAAAACTTGAAATAGTGACGACCCTGCTGTGTAATCTGTTAGGAGACCGTTTAATTATTTAAAACAGTTCAAACACTAACTCACTGAACAAACAAGCTAGCCAAGTTGCTAATGTTCTTTGTATGATGTAACAGACACTTTTTTTTTTTGGCCACAAAACACATATTGCAGTTGAATTCCTGGTTGTATGGGAGGATAATCTTGTTATTTCACTGATGATACCAAAATACAGAACACAGTAGGGTACAGGTGTAGGATGGGACTACCTTGTGACTGATAAGTCATAACCTGGGGTTCTCGGTGATATCCAACCCTTGCTCATCATGGGTTAAATCACTTGTTAATGACAGTTGACAAACCTATATGAACACACACGCTATGTCTACATGTTTCCTGCACATGTGTTAAGAAAAATTAAATGAAATGCCCACACACAGTTCACGGCACAGCCAAAACAAAACTGGACTTTATTATGTTATGTGCTTGAATATGAGCTTGGGTGTGATGTGGGATTTTGCATTACTCTGCCAGGCCTCGCTCTCTCTCCTCTGAGATCCCTGAACAGTAGTAAAAGATGGAGATTTACAGCTTTCAGCTCCAATAAAAAGTGATGTTAATGTGAAAAGCATCTGTTGGTGCTGAGCAGCTGTCAGGTAAAACATGGCACGCACAACCCAGGAACACATTTATTTGATCGATGGGAGTTAAATGGGCTGTGTTTTATTAGGACAAGTTAAAAGTAAGTAGAGGAGTCTGACCTATTCCCAGGACAAACCTGCTTCTCACTCTTGATGCAGATCTTTATGTTTAGCCTTATTATACTTTTGTATTTCTTGTCTTACTTCTTGTATCTAGCTGCTCTAACATGTAAACATCCCCAGTGAGGGATTGATAAAGGTTATCTTAGCTTGTCTTATCTCCCCTCGTCTTGTGACTGTGTCGTACTGCTCAAAAGACATTTGTAGTTCTCTGCTTCTAGCCATGGTTGGGCTGTTTCCAGAGATGTGCAGGACTTCATAATAAATGTCAGCATTTCTCAGTGGTATTACCCGACAAACAGCGAGGCTGAATGCATCCAAGCTTTCGGCATCTCTGCATGTAAAGAGATAAAATCTAAAGCATTTTTTTCACTTTAGGCTGCAAAGTAAAATCAAAAGTCAAACTGCCCTCACCAAGTGACGCCAGCACTGCCACGGTAATGATGAGGAAGGCAACAAATCCATAGAGGACTTTGACGGCCAGCTGGAGAGAATGGCTCTGCTGGCACCTCACACAGCCACCTCTGGTTCGACCTGGAGACACATCAAATCAACATAAACACACAGTAAATTAATGTGTGTAAGTTAATGACTAAATAGAATATAAATGCAAAGAAGAGCCAAAACATTTATGCTGGACTCTGAGAAACATTACAGGCAGATGACTGGGAATGGAACAATGCTACAGAAGCAGTGAGAGTGAAGCAGAACAGTGATTATATTGTGATTGTATGATTTGGTTGAAAAATCTGAGTTTGTGAAGCTGTAACTGGTTATTAAATAAATGTAGCTGAATAAATGTTTCTTCTGAAATGTCATTATAATGACACATGTACAACAAAATGGAAATGAAAGGATCATAATTTGGGGGTAAAATGGGAAATTTATGTTAAAAAAAAAAAAGAAAAAAGAAAAAGAAACCAGCTGTGTTTGTTGTTGTTGTGAGTATACTGATCTCACCTCTAAATGAAGGCACTTCCTCCTCCTCTCCAGTGAAGTCCTCCTCTGAAGAAGAGCAAAGAATACAATTTAAAACCATGATGTTTTTGATCTGACCAAGCATGCATAATGCCATATTCATGTCACAAAGAATGGATTTTCCTGTGTTTCCATTGACAATGCTGCTTTCTATCCATAAATGGTTTTATTAAGCAGAGCTGTGATGATGTTTGAGATCTGAGGATAAATGTTGCTGTTTAAGGAGTTTATAAAACATTAGTAAGAAAACACTTCAAGGGTTTCTTGTACTGTAATAGAAGGCCGTGCAAGTTTGTACTCGGTGTGTCCATGGTTTAACACTTTTGCTGGGAACCAAAGCAAGCCAGTTCAACAGTTTACCACTCACAGGAGCTGACTGGCTCCTGACATGCCTGTGTAAATGCTGTCTGGTGAACCCAAAGGGATCTGCTCTAACTGAATCTATGGATGGGTTTCCACTGCAGGAACTCAGAGCAGGCACGAGTTGGCATTAACATTTATAGGAACAGCCTGAAATTGGGCTTTAAGCTTTCTAGTTCCATTGTGGTGTTGGAACTGACGGCTTTCAACCATGATGTTAACTTAGAGTGCACCAAAACAAGAACAAATAGAAGATACAGGACATAACTCACTTCTACGAGCACATTAGCTTATGTAGTGAATTTTATTTTGAAGATTGGATGTTAGAGAGGAGACTGCTACTCAATTAGGACATTGAGAAAGCAGTAAAGTAGCATGCAGAAGTACCTACCCTGGAGTAGGTACATTGTCTCTCTCAAAAGGTAACTGGACGTTTTACGGTGCAGTTCTTGTGGTTGAAACACACATAAAGTTCAGCCTGGAAGACTGCCCTTTGTTTCAGAGAAAACCTAGCTGTAGTTGTGATCTGAATATGTATGTAAATTCTCGCTACAAGTCAAAAAAAATAACAACTCTTATGTATCACAAATGCAGCGTTGGGCTTTTTTGAATTGAATTCTCATGACAACAATTAAACTCAAGTCTGTTCTTGGTCAAAAAGGACTCATAGTATGTGTTTGCGTGGAAACAAGAGACGGATCAACAATAATGTAAAATGAACTGGTTGACATCTCTGGTTGTTAGACCGGGACAATAGAAAAGCTTGCTCATTACCTTTGAAAAGCTGGTTCTCGTATCCACCATAGTTGTCTGCCAAAGAGAAAGAGAGACACAAAGCAGACATTAAAAAAATGAAGCTGACTGAAATTCAATTCCTCTGGAGCCACCAACAAGTTTTATTACTCCTGTCATAAATCACACAAACCAGCTGCCTTGCAATCCATCTCCTTGAAGTCTCTGCATTGTACTCAGTGTGTGCAGCATGAGGCTGCGATCTCAGAATATGCATGTTTTTCTTCTGCTTAGATGTTGCTCACTCAGTAGAAATCAGCCCCACAGTGGTGCAGAGCATGAGAACAGTTGTTGGTTTTGTGTGGTGATTCTGGTGGGAGTATTGTATGTTTTGTGAGCCTGAGGAGGCTGTCATCGCACACTGGAACAGGCTATAGGAAGCATGACAGAATATAACCAGAGGGTCTAATAACCCCCCAAAAATCTGTTTACTTTAAAGTTCCACAATACATTTGACTTCATGTTTTCATAGCTGTATGTAACCGCTATGGACTTTATACAACACGTCATTAACTGTACACCATCCAGCTCCATACCTGAGGTACTGCTAGTGTGCAGCCCCATGTTTAGGAAACACTTTACCGTAACACTCAGTCCAACCACAGGGGAGACTGTGTCTGACGGAAAAGAGCAAGGAAACACACTCATATATAGTTTTTTATAAAAATGATGTTGGACAGGCTGCTGAGTAGCTGGAGAGAGACACTCAGACACTTTGATAGTCTGAGCTGGCCTTTAAGCAAACAATGTCAGACTTGGTTGTCTTGACTGCTGAAGCATTATAATCTATGTTGTCATTTGAAGTGTTTTTCCTTTCCACATCAAATTGTTTGACTTTGCAGTGATGTTTCTGAGACACATGTCTGTTTGAAAGAAACACTTAGTGTTGTGAGGATGAAATATTTCTCTGTAGGTTTGTAATGTGGCTGTGAAAGGGTTCTCGTGTTCTCCTTCTAGCACTTAAACGGAGGATTGTGTTTGTTCAGAGGACCACTAAAGTTTCACTCCCGCTAGAGTGGTTGTGATTAGCTCCATTAATCACCATATCCCTCTGTTCCAAACTCCTCCCACCAAAAGAACAAGCCAAAAGTCTGACATCAAACCTTCTGCACCTCCAAATCAGTTGTCATTGTAGACTTTGATGCTATTTCTATTATCCCATCTGATCAGTGAACAGTCCTGTGATTGGTTGAAATATCTCTCATCACAAGATAAATTTTCTAAAACCTGAAGTTAGAGCCTGGAGGAGTTGTTGCCTCTCAGACCCCATGAATTACAATATCCTGGTAGATTCGTATGGACTTTTTGTCCAGTAATGCCAAAAACCCTGCCTACCTCAACTTTAAAGGTGGCACGAGTTCCCTAAAGAGGTCAGGCTGTTCTATCTGGTCTATCTGTACGAACACTGGCATCATCACTTCCTTGGCACGTCTTTAAACATTTCTTTCCATTGGTCCCAGAGAAATATTTAACTAACAGCTGACCATGCTAGTAAAAGACATATTTAGTCACGTTTTAGAAAGAATATGCATATTTCAAGCGCAGCACAGTGAGTGCTTGTGTAATTTGAGGGAGGACACTTATAAACTTCCCGGAGACATCTCTGTGGCCCACATGATGAGTGTTTGGAGCTAAAAACAGGCTTTCAGTGGAGTTCTTCTTTGAGCAAAACAATAGTTGAGACAGAGGCAGTCAGACGTAGCAGTACTTGCCGGAAGAATTGCTAAATGCTAATGAGCACATGCATAAAGACTTATGTGGTCTGACTTTCCCACTGTGCAAACTTAACCTCACTCTCTCTGTTTTATGTAAGTGAAAAAGTTGTGCAACTGCTAACAAATTGTGGATTCACTTTATTTGTTTAATCTTTTATTCTTGGGTTTGGGTTTTGTTCTTTTGATTTCTCAAGCCAATACAAAATGTTGCAGAATTTTTCAACTGAAATATCTGCTGTGGATCAATTTCTGTGGTTAACCACAACATCAGCTCAACATGATGAGAAATCTTACCTCTTAAAATAAGAATTCAAGAGAAAAATGGCTGGCAGGAGAATGAAACCGGCAACAGATTCCCACAATGTCTGACGGTCAGAAGCTGTATTTGTTGTATATTTCCCAACAGATAAAGAATGTTTTCATACAAACTTTTCACTGACTTCTCAAACTACTGCGTATGTATAATAAATTCAGCCATTTACCTCAAGAGGTTAAGCTTTCAAGTAGTATAAGGAGACAGGTGGTAAAACAAACAGCTGGGGTCAAATTGGAGAACGTCAAATTATTAACGTCAGGTTAGGTAAAACCAGAAAAAGAAAATGAAATCGTAAGATATATCTCTAGAAACAGTGTAAGTGAAGTGAAGTTTCGATAGTACCCTTACAAACGTCACGGTGAGGTGAATGTTTACGCAAGTCAGTGGTGGAACAGCTGAGGTCAGGTCTGGGGTGGACGACTCACAAACACTGAGGTTGACGTAATGATGGAGAGAGAGGGGGGAGGGACAGGAAACTAGGAGGGGGAGAGTGAGAAAGAACTGCACATTATTGTGTTGCAGAAATTTCAGTCAACACAAGACAGTGAACCAGGACAAGGAGAAGGCTGACGTGACGTTTTTCACAGTGCAAAATGATATCTTTCTCTGACATCTTCAGAGTGAACAGATGTGGAGTTTCAAGACTTTCTAAATACAGTATGACGTCCATTTAGTAGAATGTGGTTCCATTTAGAGAAATAAACAATAACGTTGGGTAGGTTTTAGGGCAAGGCTACCTTGTAACTGAAAGATTGTCAACATATCTTCTATATACAATCTATGATGGTGGATCCATGGATAAAAGTTGCCCAAATCGATATTTTTGGTGGCCCTTTACTTTGTTAACAACTATGATTCCACCTTTTGATGTCCATAAGACTTGCAGATGTCCTTATAACGACTTTCAACAACATCATAGTATAGTTTATATTTGTACTCTGCTTAAAATGGATGGGTTTAAACGACTAGCTTAGTAAAGTTTCCCCAAATTTCTACTGAACCCTACGTTCCCCTCAGCTCAACAGAATGTTTTACCATCTTTCAGTTCTTTTGTTTTGGTTTTATGACCCACAGCTTTACTGGTTTGGTTCACCCTCGCCACTCTTCCCAAATGTAACAGGCACTTGTTTTCAGTAAAAAGCTTGCACAATCCCATTGAACCTTACCTACTAGACAAAGTTTGCAACTAGTTAGTGGACACAGCAGAGCATTTATCAGTTAGAGACCCAAATAGTGTTGACCTTACATTGCCTGGAACAGAACAAAATGGCTGGTAATGTTACACCACGTCTCCTGAATGTAAATGTGCTTCCCTGTGCTTTAGTGACAGGTTTAAAAGGTTTATAAAGTTAAATATGGGGGTCACAGTGGGTTCTGCTGATGCCAAGTGGTCAAGAGAATAATTTCACTGCTGTGGAAGTGCTGTTTTTCAAAGATATGGATGAAAGTTACCAATGTCACTGTTAAGGTAACACTACAAGTGGTGGGAATAAGAGAATAGTAACATCACGTGCTGTCATTATTCAGGGTTTCAGTGCTCCACCCCGATCAAAATACATTTTTAGGGCACAAACTGAATTCTTGGCATTTTTCTTTCTTTCTTTCTTTTTTTTTTTTTACTTTTGTGGTATAAAAATGGTCAGATTGAAATGTTTAAATGTCAGCACATCTGTTATAAGAAGGTTAAATTCAAAATATCACAATCAGTATCCACCCTCTAATACCCACCGGCTCCTCGGTTATGTTTCTCCCCCTTCACCTCCCTCCCTCTTTTAATTCTCTGTACTCATGTTTTCACTGCTCTCTGTGGAAAAAATCCTCATGTCTGTCTCGTTAGCGAGGAAGTCAACCTGTCCAACACACACAGAGCAGAACTGAGCTGATGTGACAGCAGCACAGCACAGTAATGCCAGGTCACACCTATACAGTCAGGCAAAACACTGTGGAACTACTGAAGAGTGTATTTGGATTGGTGGAAAGACTGTGTTTCAAAAGCTTCACTAACCAACAACTGAATATGCCTGAAATATGTTGCTGCTAAGTGTTTTCCCCCAATGAAACAAACAAGAGCATCTGCATAAGTCACACAGCTAACAAACTTTGCTTTCCTGTAATACTGGGTGGGATCTGATTATTCGAAACCACCCATGCAACACAGTCTTGATTCAACTGGTCTGAATTTCTTTGAATGACTTGTTTCTCTAAAGAAACCGCACTGAGGGAGGAAAAACACCCTCTGGGATTTAAATAAGCAGCTCGACCTCACCAGGAAAACAATAATACTGGTCAATTGTTTCAGGCCGCCCGGTTTGGATATCATCAGCCCATTAAATGGTCTGTTATCAGCACATTCCCACACATATGAGCCAGTGGGGGCTTTCTTCACCTTCTAGTATTGTCAGCAGGCTGTTATCAACCCTAAAATGACAGCGTAGCCCCAACTTTGCACAAGTCTGCATTTGAGGTTGAAGGGGGTTAAGAGTTAAGTCATTTAACGTTTATCCAGAAGACTTGAATTCAAGTCCTTTCGATTGTTTTAGTTTTTTGACTTTTGACATTTTGACTTTCATTTTCTCATTTGTTTCGCCTGCTGTTTTTCCAATCAGTGTTTGGTGAAATTTAGCACCAAAAACTACTTGGTAAAGCTAAGAAAAGGTTTTAAATACACAGTTACCACATGTTACGAAGCTCCATTTTGTACATTTCTAAGATGACAACTCCACCAGAGATCTTCCACGCACCTATTCAGAGGTTTCCGACATTATCAGGGTTACTTTCTGTTTGCCAATGATCAAAATGAATGATAATGCGCCTACTGAGCCTAATAGAAGGCAGCAGAGGTCCCTACTGGCCACATATGTGTGGGAATATTACATGCTGATCACAAGCCATTTAATGGATGGACATTGTCAACAGCTTCCCAAACCAACCAAACACTGACAAAAAAAAGAAGAAAACTCTGATAAAAGAAAAAAACAGACTAAACAACAAAGGTCCCACCCAGAACACAAATGCTTGTTTCCTTGGTGAAAGTCCAGTTCTTGACCATCACACCCACCTCCATCAAATGTGGAGTTTGTTGTTCTTTGTTCTACCTCATTAGCAACAATCATATATGTTCTTTGCTTTCATTTGCAAGACACCTCCTGTTATTTAGGTGTAAGGATGTGTTGGAAATAACTGCTGAGAGGTGTAACAGGATAGGAAAGCAAAAAAATAATAATAACCCAAAAAACAAAATGACATTTACTTTTTCAGACTTTCTTCTTTTACCTCCCTCAACATTACTTTAAAAAATCATTCTTTTAAGTGTATGCAACCAATGACAAGGAAGTCATAGGTCGATATCTCTTATATTTTTAAGGTTACAATTCAAAATCATAGAGAATTACTGGGATTCGTTTTTTGGGCTGTTTGGGTAGTTAACTGTGCCTCCAGTTTGATTGATCTCACGATGGAGATTCATTAAGCAACAACAAATTTCCTGTCCCAGGACAAGTAAAGCGATGCTGCTGTATGGCTGTATTTTTTCTGTTACTGAGCTAAAGTCAATGTTACAACCTGTGGATTTTAAGAGTCAGTAATTTTAGCAATGCCCATGTACAGCAGATTTCCATGGTTGAAGTACAAGGTAAACTCATTTGAACTCTTTGCTCTTTCAGAGGAAATTTGTTGAGGACAAAACACAGCAGCATCCAGACAAAACAACCCCCAACAATTTGCAGTAATATGCACTCCATCTGTAACAATATTATAAATGAATACTTTAAGGTCAGCTCTGTCACTGGCAATCTATAATGCATCTATTCAAATTAAACAGCATTTTTTTTTTTGTAATGTAATGTTGTGCATAATAGACTGAAACAGACAGGGGTTTGTGTTGTTTATCCAGACTGTGAGGCAGACTGAGGATGGAAAAGTTGGATGCAGGTAGAAAACACACAAAGTACCCAGCAAGTGTACACTTAGCTCTGACAAGATGGAATTACTATAAGGCTGTGTATTGTGCAAGAGAGGCAGAAAGTTTTCCAAAGCGTGCATTAGTGAACAGTGGATAATTCAGTTAAAGTACAACAGAGTCGTAATCTGCTTAGAACATGTTCTGCAACAAATCACATTATATGGCTGTTGTGTAATAAAGCTGGAGAGATGAATACTGTAAGGACTACAATACTGTCAAATGTTGTTTGATTACATGGTGTGTGTTTGAATAGTTCTGTTAGAAGAGGACTACATGGCTATAAGTATTTGGACATACAAACATTACATGTGAGTGAATATTTCATTCTAAAACCACACACGCTAATCTGCTGCTTTGTCTCCTCTCTTTGCAAACTTCTTTTTGGTTTTATTCATATCATTAGATAATTAGCAATGTCTAAAACTGAGCCTGGACTCAAACGTAGTTTCACATAGCCAGTCCTATTGCCACATTGCTGTGTCGGCGCTGCAAGATAGTCTGACTGCACCGCATCATTTGGCTACAGACAGAATAAAACAAAGTTCTAGCTATTTCTTTAAACTAATCAAAATCATGTGGGTAATTGCTAAACCCAGGATTTAGCAATGTTGTCCCTACAAAACAATGACATGGGAATTGTTTTGGTAGAACATTTGCATGCAGGGCGATGAGCTCTGGTATTAAAATGACTACAACAGTTATATTTTCAGCGTTTAAGTTTGCTACTCAGGGGTTATTGTTGGTATTTCCAGTAGTGAAGAGGAATTTGCAAACAGTGGAGAGGGAGGAGAAAGTTGCATGAAATGCAATGAGGTAATGGCAGGCTTATACTTAAAGTTTGCATCTCATGAGTCAGACTATCCTAGACCTAAGCAAACCTGGTCATACGCAGCACAGGAACCAAGCTTAGAGCACAAGTTAATATCAAAAAGAGATGATGACAAATAATTTTGCAGAACTTCAGGAACTCCATTGTTGAGCTTTCAGCTTCGCATTGATCTGTGTATTAGTGTATGAGAGCCACATGTCTGGATGGTGTGCACGGACCAAACACCTGTGAAAATACTCAGGCTAGCAATATCTCAATATTTCTTATTTCTCTCTAATCGCTTCCTTATGGAGTTAGGCAAAGCAGCCAAAAAATACGAACTTGTTAAATCCCAAAATGTAAAAAATAAATAAAAATGTAAATATCATAATGTTGCTCCTTACTCACATCGAGTCTCCAGCATCCTTTCTTACCATTGGTCCTTTGGTGTTTGTAAAGACAGAGCCAGGTCTGTACTCAAGTCAGCTAACCACCAGTACCAATTCATGTTTGTGGTTCCTGTGCTGCGGTTTCTCTCAAAGTTTTGGACTTTCCAAACCCCTTCCCCACCCTCTCCCTCGCTTCACCCTCCCTCTGGACTTCACTTTCGCCAGGGGATTGTGCAAAATGTTATCCTTGGTGGCAACAGGCCCTAACTGCCCTCTGACCTCACCACATCACTCACTTTATGATGCGATGTATGCAAATAGAGATGCCAGTCCCACATAAAAATGCATAAGTTCAACATGTCATGCTTTTGATGTTTCTTTTCTCTCTTTAGTTAATTTATGTTATTTTAACCAGAAAATCTCCCTCAGTAACTTTAACAAATCCAAGCCTTAAGTGGAACCAGAGTCAGAGGATGGGCCCTGCTCCAGATCAGAGTGGAGGGCTTGACCACAACTCGTGAAGCCAAATGAGTCCTTTTCCAATCCACTGTTGACATCCCAGCCATTTAGGTGCCCTCTAACTGGAATGTGTGGTCTCCTCACAAAACTATAAACGTCTGGTATGTGTTGCTGCAGACTACGAAGCTGAAGTTATAGAAGAGCCATTACAAGAGAATGTTCTTTTATTGTGGTCCAGCAGTGAAACCAGAGATATTTAGAGTCATGGTCCCATAAATGCATCACATTTTCTCAGGACAAAACGGCTTTGGACAGCTGGGACGAGGCCACAGAGACAAGCCCGGTCAGATTTACAGGGCGGCAAGGCCAAAGGGCGTGTACAATACATTTTAAAGCTGGAGTAGGGAGAAAACTGGAAAAGGAAACCAAAAAAAATACCCCCTTCATGCAGCTCGTCCCTCTCTGCTCCTGACTCCTCCCACCAGAGAAGCACACACTTCAGATGAGCAAAGGTAAGGTGGCTTTCAAAGTAGGAACTCTGTCAGGTCATGGAATGACCTCCTAGCCAGCCCTGTCAGCCTTTCTGTTTCCATCAGGGCGTTGGATCCAGCAGCTTCAACAGCAACATAAACTCAGAGTGTGGCAAAATAGCAACAAATAGTAGTTAATGGATGTCACTCCAGTTCTCTGAAAATGTAAGAAATATTACAGTGGAGGTTTGATGTGTTATGTTGACACCAGACCAGTTGGCACTTCTGGGAAGCCATTTTTGACATGACCAAAAAATCTGACAATTGAACTGCAGGCTGTATCTATGAATTATGGAAACAAATTAGACAGATTGAGAGCAAAGTAAAGCACATTTGAGAGACCAAAAGTTGGGCATGACTCAAAATTGGCACACAAAGGAGCAAGTTGTTAGCAATTTGCTGTAAGATACTTTCAGTATCTTAATGTAATGAGTAGATGTGCAGTAGTGTGAGAAACAACTAATTTGCAGAAGTTCGTTCCAATTTCTTCCATTTTTTGTAACATAAGAGATCAAAGGAAAAAAAAATCTACTTTTTAACTGCTAATAATGCTAACATCTTAGGTAAAGATCCATTGGCTGCACATTCAACATTTTCATTTTGCCAGTGTTGGTGTTAAAACAAGAAAATGTCCAGCAGAAACATTTACATTATGAATCCAAGCTAATAAAAGCAAATGAAGAAAGAAAAGTTAATAAAACATTCTGATATTCAGTTTCCTTTCAGTCTACATTCAAGAAACCTTTGCTGTAAATTCATAAAGCTGCAAAAACAGAACTGAAAACAGGAATATGTGTCTCTCTGTGGGCCTCCCCTTCACTCAGTCTTTCCTTTCCGTTTGCCAGCCCTACACCTGTCTCCTCTCCTCCCCTCTTCTCTCCCTTCCACCTCTCCCATCTCCCCCCCCTCCTCTCCCGCCCTGTTAGGAATGTATGAGGCAGCATGTTTTGTTCTGGTCGCCCAGGGCTGGAAACCACATTAGCAGACCTCCTGCACTGTTTGGTTGAGAGGAGTCCTGTACTGTATATGTTCTTGAGTTAATTTGCTGTGTCGTCCTGTGGTTCATGTGCAGCTTCTCTGCCCAAGTATCAGTGTGCTGCCTGGAGCTGGGCTGGATTTCTATATATTTCTGCTTACAGGCATACTTCAGTTTCACCCTATTTGTAATGTAACAGGTCAGATCTTGACACAAACTCAAAGACAGTCAATATATAGATTAAACTTAATCAATTTGACATTTACCGGTTCATTTCTTTCTTTCTTTCTTTCTTTCTTTCTTTCTTTCTTTCTTTTCTTACCTATTCGGGAAAAAATAAGTACAAAAATAAGTCCTGGATAAGATTCTTTGAGCCAATCTGAAAGTGGCAATTAATTTAATTTAACAACTACATTCAAACTTGATAAAGGTGTAAATTCGCAGTCAAATGTGAAATTATAATGAGTGAACTGATGCAGTTAATACTAACTTTTAGCCTAAAACCAGCAAAGCCTACGCTAAAGTACAGTTCCCTGTCAACCTGTAGATACCACTAGGTGGCAGAGGCATGCATTTGTCTATCTCACATGGCAGCCAGTGCTGCCACAGATGCTGTAAACCTGCAGTGCAGAACTCTTTTCTCCCCCTTCTTGCAGGAATTGCTCAAACACTGTCGGCACATGCTTATGACATATGCCATCGCTGCCAGTCACTTTCTTTTTTAGAGTGTAGTTCATCCTCTGAAGGGCGTGTCTCTGTTTTATTGACACTTCCTGGGTTTTTCTACAACATCTTGCTAACTGCTGTAGCCTAGTCCATGTCCGTCGGTACGGTTGTGTCCCTCTTCACCTGATTTAAAACTTCAGCATGGTGCGAAATACAGTGCAAATCCCCTAAAGTAGGAAAGTAAATTAATTATGTAAGTTAATTTACATGAAAGTACTTTAATTTAGAGGGAAAGTGGGTTTTGGAATTCATTCACACAACAGTTACTCAGATGTTGACATATTTTCCAAGCATCCTCCATATTCAGAAGTTCTACAAGCTTCAGAAGTTTCAGGCCCACAAGGCGTGAGCATTAGCATCCTTCTCAGCTGAACTATTAGTTAGCATGTTCCTCCTGTAACCCACGCCAATAAAAGCTAGATTTTCCCAGTGCTATTTGTCTGAATGAATCAAATTATGATCAAAAGAGTCATTTTTGCAGGCACTGTAATTGCATGTCGGAAAAAATGCCTTTTGGGCTGGTGTACATCCCATGATGATTGCAGAAGTTTTAGTAACTAGGATTGGCCATTATGTGCCAAGTGCTGCAGTGCTTCATTGCACTCCCTGATGATGTGCAGTTATACAAGAAATAATAATAAGACATTCCCTACATATAACCTTTTAGAAATCCAGTTATGTTTCCCTACTAATTAGTCAACAGTGACAGCAGTAACACACTGCCCTCAAACTACCTCTTACATCTTTTGTATTAAACACAAGTAGATGAGGAAAACAAGACATTTTGGGTTAATAAACAGGCAGCCCTACACTTTGGAGGCATTTACTGACGAACAAGCTACATTAACCTCAGTATGGTAGCATCTCAGGTGTCAGGTTCACACACACCTCTAACATCCTCCAAATCCATTAACCAGTAGCAATGGTTATACAACTATTGGAAAGTTACTGCTTGTCGGATGGGTTTACATTGTGTTTATGTCATATCATTTAAATCATAATTATGAGCAAAAAAAGGCAATTCTGTCTTAATGGATATTTCTGACACTGATAGTTTCTTCCTCTTGGTGAAAAGAACTACAAACAGAAAACCCAGATGTTATATTAACACAAATACACACAACTGAGCTAATTTATCAAAGCCTGTTTATACCTGATTTCTGTTGGTAACAAGCTGCTTCAAACACACGGCACAACAATAGAAGCTAATATAGGGTATTTATTAGATACAGGAACAACATTAACACAATGGCTAACCACTTGGGATAATGCACGCTCCCAAGTCAGAATTTTCTCACATCCCTTGAATGCAGCATTAGGGTATGATTAGTTAAAGTTGCACCATTACAGCATCTGAATGCCATTAAACCTAAATTGCATACTGACAAATAGCCTCTGAGAACAGAGAGCAAACTGGGAATTTGCAGGCTAACACCTCTAAAAAAAGCCGATAATCAAAAGCAAAGGAAGAATTATAATAACAGGAAGAAAGCCACTGTCTTCCAATTACTATCAGTAATGAATATGTCAACACCTCATAGCATCTTTTTCAGCTGGTAATCCTTCGGGGAGGATTTCTTCCTGCTCCCTCTCATTCCTGCTCTATTACCCCCTCTTTCCCACCATATCCTCCCATCTCTGTCAGCCTTTCACTTCTCATGCTGCAAGTCTGGGAACCATGTAAGATCTCCTGCCCTCTTCAAAGCCACTGGCAGCTCTCCTTTCATGCCATGTTGTGAAAACGCTCAAATTCAACTCTTATGTTTTCACTCGTCCTCCTTTAAGGAGGATATTAAGTCAATCTGCAGCAGATTGGCTGGGCCAGAGAACATTTTATGTTTTATGAAACAGGGCTGTGGTGCACGCACGCACGCAGACACATATAGAAATTTAAAGCTGACTGATCAAAGTCTCATGGCCAACAACAACAAACGCCCACTTTCTCAGGATCTGCACTGCCAAGATTCAGAGCTGATGAGAAGCATATGTGGTCACTGGTGCCCTGTGCAGGTGCCTGCATGCCACCATGACAAATACTGCTGCTGTCTACATTTTCAGCTTTTTTTCACACTGGGGAATGCATTTAGTCTGGGAAGAAATGCTTTTTTCAAACAGTATAGATGTAGAAAGTAGATGGAAGAAGGACATTTATAAAAGTCTTTTTACCTTTCATGATTCCTGGCTGCAGAATCTTGTGCAAAAGTTCGTGTCCAGTTTGCTGATGCTCAACCTGACGCTGCAGTCTTCACCTTTTCTCCAGACAAAGCAACCGTTGAGGAACAGTAAAAGTAGTCAGCAGTTTGCCTTTAAGGTGTCAACTGGCTCATTCGTGCAACATGTTCCTGTTGTCACCAAACCTCCAAAAAGAAGTATGCCCAGAAGTCCCCAGGAGTCGTATTTCCACAGATTTAAAAAGTGGTGCAAAGCAAGCAAAGGAGAGGAGTCGCCCACATCCAATATGGTTTTTAAAAAAAAAACCTTCTGCAACTTAAGAAATGATATAGATTATCGCAAATATTCTTCAAATTCTGTCATTGCTGAAGGAAGCTGGTCAGAGCTCTGTGTTTGCCTGCAGCTCCCTGGTATCATCCCTCTCCCATCCAGAGCCTGAGAAGTTAAACCTCCTCAGACAGAAAGCATGTGCAACTTTAGAGAGGGAGGGAGGGAGGGAGAAATGGAGCAAGGAGGGATAAAAAAGAAAGAAGAGTGGTAATAGAGAAAGAGAGAGAGAGAGATATGGGAGGGGAACAAAGAAAGTTGAAAATGAGGGAGGGACTGAAAAGGGACAGCATGAAAAAAAAAATGAAAGGGAAGGGGAGAGGGAGGCAGGGAGGGTCCATGTGTGCTGTTGAAAGTCAGTTTTGTGGCCGAGGCTAATTGCTAACAAATGTACGAACATTGTGGAGCGAGCACCTTGAATATCTTTGGCCTTGGCCTGTGAGGCAGGAAGAGGGTTTCTATGAACACACACACACACACACACAGCAACACACATGTCAAAGCTATAATCCCTATCTGGCACCAGTTTGCAGTCTTCTCAGCTTGCTCCTGCTCACCCCGACTAGCAGCGCGTTAGACTAACAGCAGGTGTAATTCTCACACCGACACACACACATCCGGCCATCCAGCTGACGAGGCAGCTCCAGCAGCTGTCTGGCAACTTTGACTTTCAGTTCCTTTGTTTCCTGTCCTGCACTCAGTGAGGCATTTTAAGACAGGCATGTACTACTAAATAAATAGATTGCACTGTTAAAAAGTCTCATCACAGCAGCGTTATATAAAACACCTTGTTCAGCTCTGAATACAAAGATGCATATGTTTGGATGTATAGCAGTGTATTAAAGGTGCAACAGGCAGGATTTTGAACATAAAAACAGTTCAGTTAGAGGATATTGTATGGATATAGAATCTTTATTGCTGTTTTGAGACTCTGCTCGGCTCATGTCTGTTCCGCTCCAGTCTTTGCGTGTCTGTTTCCACACAGGAGTTTGTGTCAGGGAATAGGGTTATCCACCAGAGGGCGCCCTAGGGGATCTCGTGCCGCTCTGGGGCTCATTCCCTGCAGCTCGTGAGACTCGTCACTCCAGGGATAAAGGGAGCATTCACCGATCACTCACTGCCTGAGTGTTAACCATTGTGGTACACATCAAGCCTCCTCTAGAGTACTTCTTGTGCTTTTTTCCAGTGCATGCTAGTAACTGTCTTTTCCCTCTCCGAAAAGTTTTTTTCCCCCCCGAGTACCTGCTCCTCGCTGATGCTCATTCGCAACCAACCTGTGCTAACCTGAGTCTATCTCCGGTGCTCACTGGAAACTTTTCTCACAACCAGTACGCTCCAGCTACTCAACACCACTGCACTGACCACCGCACAGCCTGCCCGCCCAGCCACCCACCAGACCCTCATCGACGTCCCAGCCGGATTAACCCTCATCATTACACATTCCCTGTTTTCTGTGAATAAACCTCTTTGTTCAAAACCTCTTCTCCTGAGTGTCCTTCTGCATGTGGGTCAGGAACATTAACAAAGCCATGACAGTCTGCAGCAGTCCAACAGAAACAGAGTTACCAGAGTGGAATGGAGACAAGCAAAGACGGCAAGAGACGGGTGAAGTAAAGACAACTCACTACAGCCGTTCAATGTATTTCACAATGCTAGTGCAGGCTAATGATTGTGACTGGATCTTTTTTGTTGCCTCTCGTGTACACAACTTTTTCTGCCACTGTTAAACTTCCTGCATCTGCGAGTAGGCAAGAGTCCCCTAGAGTCCTTGTGACATTAATTTCTTCATCCCTCCATGTCCATGAGACCATTGCACAAAATGTCCATGCAGAAACAGAATACATAGGTATTAAGGAATATAAATGGTTAATAAACTGTTCATGTTTAATAGATTGAGAGAAAACTATTAACAACAAAATGTTTGTCAGGTTATGGTGTACTGTATGTCCTCCTTCAGCTTCTCTGGCAATTTATCTTGCTCTTTAACTCATCAAGAAGACCTCTCAAAGAAGCCTTTTGGACGAGAGGTGAAACGTTTACAACAACCTGAAAGAGAAGTCCAGCTGATTTCTACAGAAACTCCTAGAATTACCATGACTTGGATGACTGAGAATCTACACAGACAAACCAAGATTTACCTTTAATTAGTGGTCATGAGTCTTAACCAAGCAGCCACCTTCAGTGCCGACAAATGAAACCAATGTAGAAGAGTTAAAAACTGCAGCTCTGAGAATGACCACTTGAGGTTCACTCCAAAGATGAGCCAGTCCCCATAAACCCCCATGTTAAAACGTCCACCTTTTACAGCAGAAACAAAAATGTTTACAGCCTGGTACAAAAAACCGTAATCTCTAGAACTAATTTGCCCATTCATGACAACTGCACAAGGGTGGATTGTTGCACAACTCACCCATTGAAATTGTTTTAACACTTAAAGTGATGCATAATTTAGAGAGTTACTGTTTTCAGTGACAGATGGATACTAAAAGCTCTCAGGCTCAATCTCTAATTTTTGGATTTGCCATGAGTCAGGCACTGCCAAGATGGGGATAGCTGGACAGCCTGTCAGGAAACATATAGGTGATATCGCTGAGGGTTCATTCATCTTCACATATAGGCAGTGATGTTAACAATGTCCCCACAGCAGTAGGAGGACATAATCCAGCCAAAAAAGACTTTTTAAAGCCTAACAACATATTCCTTAAAGTGGCATTACTGATAAATCTTGTCTTAAGCAAATGTACAAGTGAAAAATAACACTGTATGTTTTTATAAAGAGATACCAAAAGCAATAAAAGCCTAAATCTATTACACCATGATTATAGTTTAAAGAACGTATTTGGCTGAAACATCACAAAGGAACAATGGACACATGGGAGAAAATTAGTTACATCAAAGTCAACAGATCAAGAAAACTTTCCAGCACAGAAATCTGGAATGCCCAAAGGAACATTCATATGAGCGTTACTGCTGGCTGCATATACTTAGAATACTTCAGTGCTGCCAAATTTCTTTACATTGTGTCATCCCCACAATTGTAATCAGAGTGACTAATGGCCTTTGAAGATTATTTATACACTTCTCAAATTAGCCTCGTTTCTGCTTCACTGGAATTGTTAAAAATATTTATTAAGGCCTTGGATGCCACAGTTTGTAAAAAGAAAGAAAGAAATTACGTAGCATTCCATGAGAAAATTTAATGACCAATGTCAGTCAGTTGGTCTTTAATCACAAAGTCACTGGCCTGTGATTACAACAAGAAGTTTCTTAATCAGCTTGGTACACGTACATTCCAGCACACTCTTACTCACGCATCCTTCCACACAGAAACACAATTTTTCCCTAAATTGATACCAGAATCATCTAAATGTTTGAAGTTCTCTCGCGGTCTGTCAGCCACGGCTATTCAGTACCACCAGTGGGACCAATTAAGCCTGCTGATAATTATGTTTTGTGTTAGAAGCCAGCAGAGCGAGCCGTCTCTTCGCATGTGTGTGTTGAAAGCTGAAAGTCATGGCACCAGATGAGGAAGGGCTGCAGAGCTACATGGTTTCAGTTCAGTAGTTGTCCAACTGAACGCTGCAGCAGCTTGGCATAGGATGCACACACACACAGTCTGTGGACCATCTGGATACCTGCATGAACAAACACACATACACACACTGAGAAAGTGGAGCAAAAAACAAGCTTGCAACGGGTCACGCAATAGATAATTAGCTTAGTCACACTGGGTCTGCTGCTGGTAAACTGTCAACACTGAGCCAAACAAACTGAACATACCTCGAGGGCCCGAAGCTCTTCCACATGTGCATTGCTGGCCTGTGCGATGGTAGATTTACACTTGTTTTTAAGTTGCTGCCATGTAGCTTTTTAAACGTATCACTGTCCCAATGAAAACAAAGGAGATAGCAGTTGATGTGATTGGTTTATTTCACATTAATTATACTGTTAAAGCCAGAACTGCAGACAGGACTTAGGACTTGAATTCAAGTCAGATTTAAACCTAAAATAAGTGATTTGAACAACTTTAGCACTGCATACAAGCTGTGAAAACAACACCTTAAAAGTTGATATGTCTTACATGTTAGCCAGCATATAACTATTTAGCATCTTTCATTTATTTGGAGTTTCTTTCCAACTGCTTGACAAAAGCAAGTCCATTTTAAAACTCCTTTTATCTCTGTTGTTGGTCTCCACCAACTTCTGTGGTTCCTTAGCTGGTAAATGCTGAAACATTGCAGAAACTCTCGCACAATCTCAGTCAAAGGTTGTTGATCTGAAATAGTGCATATGTTTTCAAGAAGTGTTTATCTGAGTCTGTGAGCTACACTTGCATGTTGCTAATTGAGATCAGAAACTATACAGATGTTTTAAGATTACAGAAGATACTACCAGCTTTATCTCTTAGCTGTTTTTGTACTACATTGATGCGATTAGTGGCATTTTCGGGAATTGTCATGTTGTCAGTGAGTGAGTGAACTTTGGTAAGAGTTCAACTGAGGCCGTAAATCAGAGTAAACAATAACCAACAAAAGATGTTTCAGGAATTCTAGTTTCTACTGCCTTCTGACAGCAGTTTGCTCTATTTCAACAACAACCATCTTGATTTGATAAAGCTCCATCCGGAGGGCTGCATATTGTGAAGTGAACAAGACTCCAGAAATAGAGACAGCACATGACAGAGGAAAAAAGTCACTCCTCCCCTTACAATCACCACGATTCTGTTTTAAATAGAAAGCAACTGTTTAATAGATCAAATCAGCTCAGGGTTCTGTCAAGCCCATATCAGAGCTGTAATACTGACTCACACATGGAGGCCATATTTGACAGAGTATAGAATCGTCTTTACAGTCTCACACATTAACTTAACACTGATGTTCTGGTTACGATTGTTGATTTATTCAGATCCAGTGAGACGTTATAACCAAGTCACAGACTGTATATAAAAGATGTAGCCATGGGATGTAATCACCATTTTGTGGGGACACCCTGGACAGGTCACCAGTCTATCACATGGCTACACTTAGAGACGGACAACCAAGCACACTCACATTCACACCTATGGACAATTTAGAATCACCAATTAACCTCAACATGTTTTGAACTATGGAGGAAGCCGGAGAACCTGGAGAGAACCCACACTGCACGAGGAGAACATGCAAGACAGATCCCAGATGTCTTCTCCGAGACGCGAACTGGCAACCTTCTAGCTGCAAGGCAGCGGCACTAACCACCGAGTGACCTTGCAGTGAATTAAAATGCCCTGCTTTAGCACCGATTTTCCTCTAACTACAACCATAATTTACAAAATGAACATCATATTGTATCGAACAAGACTTGAAACTAGCAACTGAGACCATCAACTCATAAGGTAATGTTTACAAAAGTAATAAACTAAGAGGGAAATAGTGTCATATTCTCATAGACTTTTAACAATTAGGTGCCCCCTGTTGACTCTTAGACAGAATGCAGGTTTAAGGAAATAATGATTTGGCTTTACTTTCCAGACCTAAAGGCGACATTCTTCTTTTTTAGGTGAACCAGGCTGGAACTCTGTGTGGTGAATTTACAACGCTAGAATTTTGTTAACTGACAGGAAAAACTTCCAGTTAAAGAAGTGGATGAATTCTTCTTATTGTTATGACCCAGTCTACTACTGATTGACAACAGACAAGAGTGATTTAGCTTTGTTTACAAGCCTTGCATCAGGGCGAGGATTCAGTTTTGGAGAGTTTCATTACGCGTTGTGTCGGTGAACATCTTGCCGTGATTTCAGAAATCTTGATAGGTCCTTGTGAAACCTGTACTAACGGAGAAAATCAACATAAAACCTGGATGCCATCACAATCTTAACATCACATTTAGAATAAAGTCAAATCAGGATACAAATCTAAGCATGCTTTTTTTTAGATGTTATTTCTTAATTTCAAGGTGGCACATAGAGGGAATACAAAGTGCAGGTAACTATAGCAAAGGTCATCTTGATTTACACCACAGTGTCTCTCACTTGTGACTTTGATTAAACATTACATGCATTCAAAACCTTTTTTTTTTAAATTCAGCATGTCCTTTTTCTGTGATGTGTCTTCATTGATGATGCTCAGTGACAGGCCCTGGTACATTAGTACTTTTTCCATGTTAAACCTGGAGAAGGACATTTAATCAGGACTGCAGAAAACCAGAGAATGGCACAAACTTCTGGGGTGATTGTTGATCTCAAAGTTTTCCAGTTTGTTGAGAATAAAAACAGCAGGAGAAGAAACTAAAACATGAAAGACAGCAGTCATATGCGTTTCCTTCAAGCCTCAAAACCTCATCTTAAGAACTTGATGGAGGATAGTTTATTAGAATGGAGCTCCTGCCACCTAGTGGTACCTCTGACTTTTACACTGATGAACAAGTCGGTCAATAGCATGAAATGAAACAAATGCTTTTGACATTAGATTTGACTGTGGAGAGTCAGGAACATACGCTCCTTCTTTTGATTGTTTGTTCTTCAGCATATAACACAAGCCCACAAAGACCAAGACTGCAGTGACATTTACAAGAAAGAATCATCTGCTTGACTTTAAATATGAAGAAAATCACTGACAAACACAAAAAAGAACATTTGGATAATCTGTCCGACTGTTTTTAAGTGTATGTGAGGAATATTGTATCTAATGGAACATCGAGGGTTATGTATATTTTTCACACTGGAAGAACTCCACCTGTTCTTTAAATGTCTCTTACTCCTGAGAGGATTATAATGGTGTGGCTGATCAGTGAAGGCCTCTCCATTTCATGGCTAGCTTTTTACACTTAACAGAAGTCAGTCTATATTCTTGTGAAACTGTTTAACTTGCTTTAGACTGATCTAAGTTTAAATTGTCCAAGCAGTCCAGAATAAAACATCTTTGTGAAACCAGACCTCTGTTTCATTTAGGCTTCAGCATGCATCATTAGAAACTTAATCAAGATGTCAAACACAGAAGTTAAAGTTTTAAAATGGATGCAGTGCAAACATCTGCTGAACTCTCAAACTGCAGATCACGGCTCTGCAGAGACATGACTGCAGCTGACACAGACTGAAAGAATCTGTGTGTGTGTGTGTGTGTGTGAGAGAGAGAGAGAGAGAGAGAGAGAGAGAGAGAGAGAGAGATTTACTGGAACATCCATCCCCTGAGATGACACAGTCCTCATATGTTATTTATTAGGATTAAAGGATTACCTGTGTTTAGGTACACACACTGAGTATTTCTGAGTTTTTATTTCTCTTTTTCTGCTTTAAGTTCCAGAAAGCCTAATCACACGTACTGAAAGCTGGTGCAGGCTGACTGAAGTTCAGTGACCTCTGAGCTGTCTGGACACAGCTCAACATTATGTGGCTCTCCAGTAAAAAAAATATGTTTGTGCAAAACATGAGTCTTATACTGACTAAGGAAAACATCTCTGTTTTTTTGCTTTATGACCATTTATTTTTCAGATAACCTGGCTTAAAATTTGTTTATTTGTCTTCAGAAGTATAAAAAGTCCGACTCCTTACACATATATACAATTAATTTACTGTAAAGCAACACCAGCTTTGTTATGTCTTTGTTTTCTCTGACATACATTTTTAAAACTAAAAGATGACCACTTTAACATTTTTTTCCATTAAGTCTCATGTCTTCTTTTCACACTTTCATCATATACAGAAACAAACAATAGGGGCTTACGAAGGAGATGATTTCACATGTGTTAGCAAGAAATGCATAGGTTCAGTTAACAACACAATAACTGCTCTGCATTTAGATGGCCCTGGTGTTATGCATGCTCGGTAGATGTCGGCCCACTGGGACACTTCAATAATGTTATCAGTAGTATTTAAAGTTGTATTACTGCAAAAAATATCTGCAATGAAACGATCTGTAGCAATCCAGCAATACATATACAACAGAAGTACAACCCTGTGCAATATCATCCATCCATCCATTATCTATACACCGCTTCATCCTCACTGGGGTGGTGGGGGGCTGGAGTCTATCCCAGCTGACTTAGGGCGAAGGCAGGGGACACCCCGGACAGGTCATCAGTCTATCGCAGGGCTACATTTAGAGACAGACAACCGAAGACACTCATATTTACACCTATGGACAATTTACAATCACTGATTACCTTGGACTTTGTGGGAGAGAACCTGGAGAGAACCCACACTGCACGGGGTGAACATGCAAACTCCACGCAGAAAGATCCCAGGTGTCCTCATTGGGACACAAACCGGCAACATTCTTGCTGTGAGGCAACGGTGCTAACCACAACTCACAAATGTATCACCTTGTAATAACTGCATTGTTTCTAAGACGATGAGTATTTCCTCTGAATGATCTAAAACAACTGCTCAAGAAATTCAGAACAATATCACCAACAAACAAGAAAAACAAAGATCATAGGAATACAAGTGAGTAATCCTGTGACTTCCAATCACCTGCACATAAACATGGTTATAAAATGAGTTGTGAACACCAGAACGTTCTCAGTTTTGAACCTATGGGTCTGCCTCATGGCTCCACATGGAAGGAACAGTCAGAGTATTAGAAAAACAGCTTGTGAGACTTCACAATGATTAAAAAAAAAAGATGCAGAAGGATCAGTAAACAAGCATTTCAAAGCAGGTTTTATCAATGGAAATCAGAGTTTCTGTGACAGCTCAGACAGTGTGAAAGACACAGCATTACATAACCATCTATGAATAGCATCCCCAGCTTGATCTTTGGTACAAAATCGCAAAATGAAACATTAAAAGAAGCCTGAACTAAATTAAGCCTGAGCATTCTTTGGTCAAATTATACCAAGATGAATTTGTGAAGCTCAGATGAGGTCCAGTATTTTTGGTGTGAACCTGGTCAGGACCACCACAGTGAATGCATAGTCCTGACAGTGAAGCACAGAGGTGGGAGTGTGATGACGTGGGGCTGCAAAGGGTGGAAAAGGTATTGACATTTATATATACATTGTGAATTCCTGTGAATATACCAAAATACTGTATGACAAGATAACTCTCAGTCTGCAGAAGCTTGGCTAAAGAAGAGTATCCCAGCATGAAAACCATACCTGTCAAAATCATAAGACTTTCTACAGAAGAAAAAACTGTGACCTGGCCAAGTATGTTGCCTGACTTCAATCCAATAGAACACCTTTTGGGGTATTTTAGAACAACACAACAGCAAAGAGCAGCCAAAAATAAATAAAATAGCTGTTGAAGAATGGCCAAATAGGTGTTCAGAGTTTGTGTTACACTGGTATCGTCCATGTTGAGGAGGATTGAGTCTGTCATCAAACTGTTCAACTTAGCAGTACTGGACAGTGATACAAATTTAAATGATTTGACACTGAAATGATATTGGATAGGAGTGTACTCACCTCTGCTATACACTGTAGATCTCCTTGGTATATTTTGTATGCTGACTTATTGGCACTGGGACACTTCAGGAATGTTATCAGTAATATCTGAGTTTGTATTTCTGCAACAAGCAAAGGAAAAAAGAAAAAAGAACCTGTAGCAATTTGTACATAGCAGAGAAGAGATTAAATATCTCACTAAGATCAGTTGTTTTGTATTCCATTGGTTTGGTTTTTAGTTCAAGTTATAATTTAATGAAATAAAATAAAATCATGAAGTAGTTCATGTAGCTCAGATAATACATTTTGTATGTGCTTTAATGTATAAAAATAACAATGTCTCCAGATCCTCTGAGATTAGAACTCGCTGTCTGATGACTCATAAATATTTAAAATATAGATATTAACTGTTCATCTGCATTGCTTTGTACAAATCCAGCTGTTTGTTACCAGTCTTAGGTATATTGTTTGTGCATTAGTGTTGCATTACAGCCACATAGTCGTAGTAAAACTGTCATCAGTGTGTGTTTCACTAACCTCACTTGGTAATATGCATCTACAGAAACATTTTAAATGTTGAGTCACGGTCAGAATGAATCAAATGTCTGGTCTGCGTTTAGCAGCTCTAAGCACTGCCAATAAATTACAAAACTTCTGGAAAAGTCCTCAGGCCTTATGACTGTCAAGTGAGAAAGAGTTAGGTTCCATAATGACGGAAAGACAAATTCATATTTCAAAATAAAGTTATTTTCTTCAACTTTACGAAGAACTGAGTCTAAACCAAAGACATGTTATATGGAGTAAATGTAAAATCAATTAATGATAGTGAAGTTTAAATACAGCCATGGCAAAAAATGATTTAATGCCATCATAACATCTAGGAATAATATAGAGTTAAATGAAATAAAAGGACTAACAGGCTATACAATAAAATAACATTGTGTCTAAGTAGTAAATAAATCAAAAGTAGTTTCAATAATACACAAGACATATATATGTTTGTAGGACTTTTTTAATGGTACAAAAATGTGATAGATATTAATTCAGACTTCTGTGGTTATTTGTGTTTTTACTGTGTTTAATAGTTTCTTTGTGACTATGCAGTGTTTTTGGGATTTGTTTTGCTACATGAAAGATCATTAAAATAAAGTCTTTATTGACTAAATTAACACAGCAACATACTTATATGTATGCAATCATTGAAACTAGGACGAAAAAAAATAAAGACATCCACTAAATGAAACGTAAATTTCTTATATTGCATGCGGCCTTTATCAAGCACATAAAAAGGCCTTTTTATGTATTTATTCTTATTTTTGGTTTGTTTGTTTGCTTTCTCTCTGCTTCTATGGTGGCATTAAAGTAAACTGTTTTTATGGACTATTACCATTTTTTATGAAAGTGAAATTTTTTTTGCCCGAAATAATTACCCCATAAAAAATACAATATTGTGTCCCAAGATATTGTGCATTGCATTATGATAGCACTTCAAGACTCACATACGGATGGTGGCAGATATTGATTGATACAAAGCATAAAATGTACATTAATAAAATCACTAAAATCTCCTTGAGAAAAAATTTTGATATTTGCTAGATTTGTCTGGATAGTATATATGTTAGCAACCAATTAGCTTAGCATAGCATAAAGACTGGAAACAAACCACTGGCATCACTCTCTCCACAGGTAACAAAATATATCTAAGTTAAAGTTTATTAACAATATGTCTTATTTTCCTTCTTGATGCAAAATGTGTAAAAATGCTTAAACCTCCTTGTTTTTCAAGAGAATGTTTGGATATTTGTTACATCTATGGTGTTAGCAAGCAGTTAGCTTAGCATAGCATAGAGATACGACACAAACTGCTGGCATCCCTCTCTCTATAGATAACAAAATAATTCAGCAATTCATTAAAGCGTATTGTTAACATGTCACATTTTTAATGGGTACAAAATGTGTTAAAAAAAATTGATATTGGTTACATTTTTCATTAACAGTAAAATTACGGTAGCAGGCAGTTAGCTTAGGATAGCATCAAGAAAGGAAACATGAGGGGCATCGGTAGACATTACTCTGTCGAAAGGTAACGACCAGCACCACTAAAGCTTACTAAACAGCATATTGTGTGTGTTTAATCTGTCCAAAATGGGTGAAAACAACAATTTGTGGTGTCGTGTACCAGACTTTCTTAGTCAGGTGAAGTAAGCTAATGTTCACCTTTTGCACTTAAAGATAACCTGACCGGCTAACTGTGCAAATACACAAATCAGTGCATTCTGGTAAATAAATACATAAAATAAATAAATAAATAAATAAAGCCATATGAGGTTTTATTACACTGAACGTGAGAAACTGGATTATTTCTCTGTATGTGGCCAAATTGTGAAGTAAACATTTGTGCTAGTTTATTTTGAAGCGCACTGCAGGAGGTGAGCTTGTGTACTGCGGCAGCTTCAGCAGCCGCAGCAGGCTGCTGAGTGAATCACATGTCTGCACCGTCCCCGTTAGCCGCTGCATAAATAGGAGCAGCAGAGAGTCTGGAGCAGCTTCAGACGGTCTGGAGTCTCAGGAAGCAAACAGAGGTGAGTCACAGAGGCTTTTATCTGCTCAGTATCGCAGTTAGGTGATGCTCAGAGGGATAATGGGCTTTTATGTGCAGATTGTGATTGTTTGTTCAAATAGAAAAGTTCAAGATATTGGCTGTATTTTTTTTAAGGTTTAGCTGATTAAATGTCAGACTGCAAAAAAAAAACACCTTAATTGGAGGGTTTTTCATTCATTTTACTCCATGCAGTTGTTTTTCCATGATGCAAATTGCTGACTTCATGGCTGTGTTGGTGACTGCTGTTTTTATTGCTTACTCATGGGTGTGACCTCCATCTCTGGATCAAAACAACTGGATTAGGGTGGATGACGTCCTGCTGTGGTTGGTTCACCTTCATACAATTTAACAGAAGCAGGAACGTGTGCTGCAGAAATGGAAATAAACACATAACCTGATGGGAAATTTTTGAATGTTGTCATTTTCAGATTGACAATACGTGAAGGAATGAAGGATGCACGCAGGGTGTTATATTTAATTCTGTTTCAGCAGCACAGGAGAGAGTGACCCTTTTACTAAAGCAGTGACCTTAATTTCTGCGTATGACAAGTGAATCCTCTGCATGCAGAAATCCCCAAACACTTAAAATAAGGTTGAAATTAGGCCACATGTGCCAGTGTCCCATTTATGACAAATGGAGGCCCAGATCATCCAGATTAGTTAATTGTTCTTTCTTATTACAGCGTTGGGAAATTCGTTTGTGGGGGGATTGAGATGGATATGGAAGCAAAATTAATTAAAAGCGACAACAAGCATCAGTGGGGTAACCTCCAAGTGTCGAGTGATGTTTACCACGCAAGATGTTGCTGAGGGAGTTTACATGGTACAGCAGCACAGTGACAGACTAAAGAGTAGCATTAGGGATGAAATGAATAACAAATAAGAAATCAGGCAAATTACATTCTGCAACATATACAGTATGTTAGACTATATGAGGGAATGATAAAAAATATATGCGCAAAAACATGATGAAGGGTAACTATGTCAGCGAAAAAGGTTATAAATACAGTTATAAGAATGCACTATTTCTTATATTTATATGTACATTTTTTATTTTATTTTTTTTCCTGTCTCGTATATGTGTACCTCTGTTGAATGCTGCTACCAACGATGTGAATTTCTCCACTGTGAGATAAATAAAGGCATATCTTATCTTATGAATATCTGACACCATCTGGGTGTTGTGAGCAATGTTTATGCGGCATATGTAATACAAACACACCATACAGTAATAATGCAACGCAATGAAAGAATGTTGTGACAAAGCTAGGGCTGCAACTAAAAACTGTGATTATCAAGCAAGTCACTGTTACATGCCGAAACGGTTAAAAACCAAACAAACAAACAAAAAAACTCAAAAAAGTTCATGTCTTTAGATGCCTCATTTTGTCTCCCCAACAGCCCAAACTCCAAAAATATCAAGTTATCGCAAATATAAGACAAGGAAAGGCAGCTAGAATTTGTAATAGTTTGGTTTAAAAAAATGGCTTAAGCATTTAATCAATAAATAAAGTAGTTGTAAATAATTATCTGAAGATTGACTAATTGATTGATCGACAGTTTCAGTACTCAGGAACAAAAAAAAAGATCAATTGGTGGTAATTATTGTGATATAAGTAGTATAATGCAACTTGTTTTCGATATAGACTTGTAGAAAACCCTTGTGAAAAAAAACATGGTGTCATTAAAGCTGATGGGTGTTTCGCTTTTGTGAGCTGAACTTTGCGAAAAGCCTTAAAGGCAACATCTGGAGTGGAGGAGTGTTGATCTTGTAGTTGTGTAACCAGGATCCCTGCAGCTGCTATTCAGAAAATAATGCAGCTCGGCCTCTGCATTGTAAATTTCATTTTTATTTGTTTGACTTCCTCTCTGCCTCTCTTTCTTTCTCTGTTTAACTCTCTCTGGCTCTGTCTGCGTTTCTCTCTCCTCTTTAGCGTTGCTCATTCTTTCCCCTCAGTGCTCATCAAGGCTTTTTCACTCGGTTTCTGCATCATTAGAAAAAGGGCTGCTGGATAGCAATAAGTCCCTGTTTACAAACCTTCCCCTTCCTGCCATTGATGCAATTAAGGTTTATTATCATGTGAATAATGACCTCATTGCGTGTTCTGCAGTTTATGTGTTAAACTCCTGAACACATGAGCTCATACAGGGAGGAGTAAGTGGGACATTTCTTTGCTCCCCGGTGGGCGTCCAGTCCTGCTGGGTTTGGAACAGGAGGTGACATTGTTTGGTTTTTCACTGCAGATTAAAGTGCTGCAGAAACATCCAGGAACATTACACCATCAGGGCTTTGAGTTTATCAGTGATGTCACAAGAACATAGACTCCACTAAGTCTCATTGTGCTGAGCTGCGCAAAGGTTTGAAAACACAACCTGGCCTCAAGGCGGGACTAAAATCTGCATCGTTTGAAAGCACAAGGCCTTATCATCCCAGTGATGTAACCCATTTTAAAATACTACAATAACAATTGCTCCTTACTGTGTAACAAAAGGGAATACGTAGTAAAGTTATATCTTTTCTGTCATCAATGCGGGCACAGGCATGTTGAATCACTGCAGGCTGCACTTTGCTGTCAGCATTAGCGTCCAACATACGAAATGATTCGAGGCTTTTAGTCTTTTTTAGTAAAAACAAATGGAGAAGAATGAATTTGATTTGAGATCTAAAAGTTTCCAACGATTTGTCAGGCTGAATATTTATGTAAAATGATGTACAACAAATCTAAAAAATACTCCCTTTTGATTGAACGGTGCAGTCACAACAACACCATATAGGTTTGAATGTGTCTCTCAGCATTAACATTGTGAAAGGCTTATTAGAGGAGCTGATGCTGCACATATACAGTCACACAGAGAGGACTGAAACGGGGCAAGTGGGGAAATTGTAGATGAAGCAAACAAATTAATGTAGAATGTTTTTGTGTTGGTTGGATATATTTATACCAAATCTGGTGCAAAGACAACATGCTGTGCATACTTGACTTTGCCAGTTTCCATAGAAACAGGAGGTGGTGGTGGGCGAGCAGGTGACTGCGAACAAAAATCACTGCAGGAGATGAGCGAATATTCTCTCTCACTGGAATTAGTTTTACATATGTACTTAGTTACATGAGATATTGTGCCTACATGGCATTTACTACAGATTAGCTGATTATAAAAAAGAAAGAAACGCAAATAACTCCACATACATTAGTTGACACAATCTAGGACACTGGTGGCAAATAAAGTGGACACACACAAAACAAAGCCAGGTAGCTAATTATGATTTGGAAAAAAACTTAATAGAACAACACACCAAGCCAACAGGAGGCAGACAGGGAGGGGGATGGAGTGGGTGGTCACATAGTGTACTTTTAGTATTTCATGGTTTGGGCTGGACTCCTTAGGTCTAGTGAGAGTTTAATCACTTTCACATGTAGTCTGTTAACTTTTTCCAGAACGTGGTTTGTTTCATGTTCATTGACTCATTACAAACTGAGAGACACAGACATGTCTTTGTATGTGTATTGTCAGCTTCCAACTTTGTGGCCACAGTTTAGGAAAGAGCCTGTCCTGTTTCAACATGACAGACGCACAAACTGAACTTTAGTGTGGAAGCACAGAACCAACACCAGGAACCTTCTTCACTGATGGAAACACAATCTTGCAGTCAACTTCTGAAGTCCTTTAGGCATCTTTTTACTTTAAACTACGGAATATAATTTCCGCTGTTTGTCATCCACATTCATCATCTTTATGTTAACCAGTAACTCTTCTATTCATATCAAAATGACCTCACTCTGCTTTCATTTAGCCCTAATTAGCCCTTTAATTTTGACTTAAAATAAGCGTTAATGTCGAGCATCAGGCCACAGTGACTCCAGTGAATGCCAGTAAAAATGTACATTTTTTGTTTCCGATGAATCACAGCTCTAAATTGGAGACTGAAAAACAGCTTTACAACTGTGAGTCAGTAAACACTGTTGTTGTTGGTGAATCTCATAAATTCTCAATTGGAGCGCTTCCAAATTTGATGCAACAGGAGTGAAGCTCAACAATGCTACGTTCATTTGGATCATAGTGGACAGCCTTTCTGTTATGTGTGTGTCGACATCTTTAACCTTCACAACATGGCTTCAATAACAGATTTGAAAAAAGAAAAGAAAAAAAACTCTGCACAAAGATCGTTTAAGTAATCGTGGACATAGCTTCGTGGTTCATTTAAGTATGGAATTTTGGTCATGTGATTACAGGTAGATAAACAGATGAATAGACTCTGTGACTACTGACCAAGCTTCTCCTTCTGATAAAAGCTTCAAGATGTGACAGAAAGCACCAGAAAATCAGAGTGAATCAGCAAGTTTCCAAGGTCACCAGTGACCCTTCAAGATCAACTGCCGTGAAATAGTGTCGTTTCTTTGCTTGACAGTGGCAGTTAGCGTACTGCATTTGTGTTTCGACGGGGGGAAAAAAAGAGGATTATAGCCGACTGCAGAAATAATCAACAGAGATTAGACTGACACAGAGAGAGATTTGTATTGCTGGGGAAACGCTACACAGTAGAGGACAAAAAGCCAGTCCATGTGTCGGATGAATTTCTCTCTCTTTGTCTGTCTTGTGTGTGTTTGTGAGGAGAAAGAAAAAAAAAAAGTCAGAAGCCATGGTCACCCTCTGCTGAATCTGTCATTGTTGAATAAACGGGCAGCTGACCAAGCACACGTCAGAGAAAAAAATGGGTAAAGACAGAAAGAGCCTGCTGTTCTCTTTATATAATAGTTTTGAAAGGCATAGTCAGGCAGTGTCACAGGAAACACTGATCTGAGGTCAGTTTGGTCAGAACGTCCTCACTTTAATGATTGAAACTGTAGAAGAAGAAGATGATCCCTTCATTGAGCGAGGCTTTGAATTATTTATTAGTATTGACTGGTTTGGTTATTTTTATATTTTGCTGTGTAAGGCTGGAAACTGCTGAGCAAACATGGTCATTTTTCTACTGCGTAGCTCGGTGTGGTTTCTCTGGAGCTCATGTCGCTCTCTGGTGGAGATGAACAGCCATTACAACAACATTACAACACCAGTGTGTAGGCCCAGTCTGTGTGGTAAATGGTGAACGGTCTACACTTACATAGAGCTGATCTACCTTAGTGGTTCTCACAGCCCTTTACAGTGTTTCTCATTCACACACCAATGATGACAGAGCCAAAGCCACCCTATTTGTTAATTATTGTTATTTATGTGTCTTTTATTTTTCCAGGTCTTTTTCATCATTGCCTGCTGGCCCTGTGAGAGTCAGAGAGGATGTTAATGATGATGATGATGATGAAGAAGAAGGCCTCGAAGGGGTCTTTGGCTGTGATGGCTCTTCTTGTGGCATCAGCCAACTGTATCCTGCTGCCATCAAGAGAGGATCTTAACCGTAAGTTTATAGAGTAAACTGGGATTATTTAGAGATCTTTTAGCGAGAACGGCAGTGAAACAAACTGTCTCAAAACCTCTGCAAATGTAACCCACATTATCGCCATTAGCAGTGGTGGACATCATATTGGGTTCAGAGTGTATTTTGGTTGAACTGACTCTATGAAGTCATCCTGTTCAGTAAGATGTTACTAAAGCTTTTGCAGAAAGAGAAAACTACCTCAAGTGATTGTTCATGGACATGTTAAAATTGTAAAATAGGGGAGGTGCGAGGTTAAACAAACTATTATAATAAATAACAGAAATATTACACATGACTCTTACAGTCTACTTGGAACAAGATTTAGTTTCACAGCAGAAAAGCAGGAGCACATTGCAGAAGTTAACCAACTTTCTTCATGTTCTATGTGGTTTACAGAAATCTCTCTTCAGGGAGAAAAGTATCTGGACAAACAGATTGAAAACGCCATTAACGGAGTGAAGGAGATGAAGAGTGTGATGCAGAAATCTTCAGACGACCACAAGAAGTTTTTGGATGCCCTGGAGAAAACCAAGCAGCAGAAAGAGGTAATAATATCATGGTAATGATAATAAGAACTGTGCACTAATGTCATGTACTAAATGGGGTAACAGTGATATGGCACATACTGTTTAGGTGCAGTAGGCAGAGATGGAGCTATTTTTGCCACAATTGAGGTGTCTAGAGATTGTAGAACACTGTGCTTTAATCTCATAATTGACTGTTAAGTGTTAAATCCAGTGGTTTACGGTGACTTGTTTTGCTCTAGGATGCAATGCGTGCAGCTCAGGAGATGGAGGCCAAGCTGGCACAGGAGGAGGAGGTTTGTAATGACACCATGAAGGCTCTGTGGGAGGAGTGTAAGCCCTGCCTGAAGAGCACCTGCGTTAAATACTACTCCCGAACCTGCAGCAGTGGATCTGGACTGGTGGGACGCCAGGTCAGACACTAAATGAGATACAGTGTTCTGTGTTGCCACAGGGTTTTGACTGTTGGTAGCTGGTCAGTGTCATCCTTTATAGCTGATAAAATGCAGTTGATTACACACTTGTTATCTATAGGACACTCCTAAGATGAAATGGCTTTCTTTCCTTATAAATATGTAAGGATATGTTTCACATATGGTATATATATGGTATGGTTTACCGCTTACCTCTCTCCTGTCTTGCTATCCTAAAATAATATGCTGATTAAAAAAAATAACAAAACAAAACAAAAGATGGTTTAATTTGAAATGAAACATGCTTCTTTTACCTGTAGCTGGAGGAGGTGCTGAACAGAACATCTCCCTTCTCCATCTGGATCAACGGAGAGAAGATTGATGACCTGATGCAGGAAGGGCAACGACAGAACAAAGAGTTCAGAAACCTGGAGGAAAAATATACAGAGATGGCCGATGGCGTGGATACCATATTCTCAGACAGTATGAAGGTACTGTTTATATGTCTCTCTGACAGTCAGCCAGCGTTTAATGCACCATGACCACAAAATGTGTCCGTCTTGGAAGATATTATATAGTTTAAAAAAAAAAAAAAACTATTTTTGAAATCATCCTCCTTGTATCTATAGAACATTCTTTATTCATGTTGTCTTATTAGGTAAAGATTTCTTTTTTAAGAGCGACTTGAGAATAGAGAAAACATTCTTTAAAGCCCTGACTCAAAAATGTGTGGTTCGTATTACTTTATATGAATGTTTAGCTTTACTGTACAAACAAATTTGTATAGAAATACAGGAGTTGTTAGGAGAATAGGAAGCAGCCCCTCTTCTCATGTCTCAGCTTATAAATCCTTGATTGTTTTTCTACCAGAGAAGAGGGGAGTGGGGGAGGAAGAGAAACAAATAGAAAGAAGTCCAGGCAGCATGCGTTTTAGAGAAATGAGACATCCTGTACTTCAGAGTTGTCATTTTAAAGTGACATCAATGAAACATGATGTGTGACACTGCTACACCATCTGGTCATTCATTGTTTTGTTGTAGCTTATTTTTAGCACACACACACAGACACACACAAACCACATGAATGTAAACCTCACACCAACATTTACAGTTCCCTTGCCAGGTTAAAAAACATTTCATATACACATTATGATTCAAAGCTGAGTAATTCTATGTTTGTTCACACCTGGAGGGGTTGTTAAATACAACGGCACATGACATGCCTTTCCACTGCAGTCATTTTGACTTTGTGCTGTGATGAAAGTCACAGGCATTATTAGAAACATACTCAAGTGTAATGCACAAGAGACCTCTCTCACATTGTCAACAGTACGTATCGTGCAGTTCCACTAAATGTCCCAGGAAGTCAGGACAGTGAACCACCCTAGCAGAGCCTCCTATAGGTGTAGTGCAGCCAGCATTAATACAGCTGTGCTTATACTGCTAAGGCATGTCAAGATAGAAAAAAAAAGGAGCAAACAAAACTGAGACAATCACCATTCAAGCAAGAACAACAATTTACATGGTTATACGCTATTAAATATCCATAATAATTTTGTTTATGATTGTGATCAAGTACAGAATATGTTAATCCAGTTGTGCAAAAGCTGGTACATAGATCAGGAATATTCAAAGTTAAGTAATCTGTAAACTCCTACTTTACTGCCATTTAAAATAAGGGATGTGATGTTTATTGGAAGCTTAACAACAACAGAGAAACGCATGGAAGTAAGCAAATATACATTTTAAGTGCATTATTAATGGGAATAAGTAGATAGAAGCGCATACACAGTCTCCACTGTCACTGCAGGACGACGTCAGTTCTCTGTGTGTTTGTGTTTCAGGTGGCCGATCACGTTCACTACACTCCTCCTGTGTTCTTCTTCCCTAACTTCCTGTCACCACACAACCGTCGGAGCAGAAGCATCCGCTCTCTGTTCCACGACCCTTTCCATGGCTTCCAGAATTTGTTCTCCCCCATGATGGGAATGAGCAGGAACTTCTTCAGCTCCATGGGCTCCATGATGGACATCGACAGTGATTCTCCCCCTAATGAAGGTACGTTTTTTGTGCCTGGTTTACCTTTTGATCAGATCTCAAAGCTTTCAGAAGGTTTGTAGGACACTTGGCTGACTGTGGCTTGATTTACACGAGGTGGAAACATGAAAACCATTTATTTAATACAAAATATGTATTATTCACCATCTGACAGTTTGCTCTGATGACAAGTTTTTGGTCTAACACAAATCGTTTGAGGTGGTGTCTAATACAAGAAGAAGGTAAAACAACTTCAGAACTATTCAGTCACCACCACTGTAAACACTGCTTCAGGTTAAATGCCTTTAAAACAAGTTGTTTTATTCACTATAAAAGATGTTCTGGTACCGCCTCACTCTGTGACATTATCCACTTCAACAGACACAATGTGATGATTTGTTGTTTAAGCCACATTCACACATAGCCAAGAATTTACAAAAACAGATCTACGTTTTCAAAAATAACATTAGTCACACCAGAGCGTTTGCAAAAAAAATCTTTGTACACAAACCTGCATAAGCAAGTCGTTGAGAGCTGCTATGAGCACGCCAAACCTATAGGGGGCAGTGTAACAAGAGGCATAAAGCCATACTAGCCAATCAGAATCTTGGGAAAAAAAACAACAACGAATGACACGAAATACTTCCTGTTACTTAAATGATAATGGCACAAGGGTCATTTGTTCGGACCGATCCTTCTCCTCTGCTCCTCCACATAATAGAACATTTCTGAATGTAAATGCAAACAGGCCAATGCGTTGCATTAAACATAAAAACAAGCACTGCTTTAACAGCATCCATTTCTATCACAGTAGCCAAACTGTAAACATGGGTCGCTGATGATGCTTTTGTCTGTGACGTCAAACTCCGTCTCCTCCTGTCTATGCAAACGTAGAGACAGTTTTTCCAAATCTCCACTTTGGCTGGAGTTTTCAAATGTGATCGTTTTCGGTGACTTGTAGCTTTGTTTACGTGTAAACCAAAGGCCCAAACGAATTGAATTATCACAGTTTTTGCTACGTGTAAACGGGGCCTGAGTCTGTCCAGAAAATCTTGATCACAGGGGCCCATTTCACAAAAGCAATTTGTGAGCACTGTGAGCAGATTACGGGTGTCCTCTTTCACAAACAGCCCTACTCACAAACAGCAGCTATATTTGTAAATACTATCATAAAAATAAACTAAGTACAGTAGATGTGTCAAAGTTAAGATAAGAGAAACTTACTGTATCTCATCCATGAGATTAGCCGAAACAGGCCACAGATTCCCAAATCACACTCAAAAAGAGAGATATGAAAGGCAAGTTGAGTCTATATTTACATGCCTCAAAGTCCTTCTTTTCATGAAGAGTTAATATTATGCTGTCTACCAACTGTAAATACTGTATCTGCATGTTACCAGTTATTTAGACTGTCAATACCAGTAAACTGATCTGCAAGTTAGTTTTGTGTTGTAGATATGAATCTAATCCTAACAAGTTTATGTAAATCATTGTATTGTCACCAGGCTGGTCTTCTCACAGTGTAGTCATGTGATCAACAATGATATTCCAACTAGGAAAATGACATTCAAGTTTAGAAACATGTTAATTAAAGGGTCACTGCAGAGTTTTAGTTTAGGACCTGTATCTTAACTTTAACATTAAGATTCTAAGATCTCGTGTGTGTGTTTGGGTCTGGACACAGATGGCAGTGTGAACGAGGATGTCGTCATCACCAAACCTTTCGGTAACGGCAGGATGACCTGCAGAGAGATTCGCCGCAACTCAGCCGGATGCTTCAAGTTCCGCGAGGAGTGTGAGAAGTGCAGAGAGATCCAACATATTGGTGAGACAGCTGTCTGGTACAATGATGATTGTTTTGAGTAAAAAAATGGTGTTCACAATATAAACATAACATGGATGCAAGCACAGAGATGATGTTGATGTAGGATTTGAAAACTATAATTAATATAAGTAAGAAAAACATGTTGGAAACATGTGTAACAAGTTAAAATGATATGAATGAATGATGATAAATCATAAAATACTAATAATTAAAGTAACTACCTAAGAATCCATCAAACAATAATAACAATAATGCCTGCTTAACAGTGTTTCATCGGCCTCCTCTGGCAAGAAGCCAGACATGGAGACCTGAATAATGATGATTTTATTAGAGCAGCACAATTAGGATTTATGGTAATGTTGAAGAGAGGAAGGGCTTCAAATAAATGACTGGGGATTCACAAAGAGACTAATTTAATCATGTCTTCCTTTGTGCTGATGATGTTTTTGTTCCTCTGCTGTGAACTGAAAAGATGCAGCATCTATTTTGAGACATTTGGAAAGTACAAAGAGGTTCATGCTGGTTTCACATTCGGAGAGATGTCTCAGCTAATTGATAGAAACAGTGTCTACCCAAACCCCATCAGCCCTGTCAGATGGACTCCAGAGTCCCTTCATCGACACCGCCTCTCATGCTCAAGAGTGTTCATTTGAACTCATTTTAAATTGGATCTTAACCCTCTGAACCTCAAACCTGCCAGCGGGTTTGAAAGTCGTGTGTGATATAATTGTATTACTCATTTTCTGCGTGTTGCCTTCACAGACTGCTCTGGAAAGAGACCTCTGGAGGGTCCCCTGAAGGAGGAGCTAGAGGAGGCTCTGGCCTTGACTGAGCAGTTCACCCAGCAGTACAACTCCCTCCTGAAGAGGTTCGAGGAGGAGATGTTCAACACCTCGTCCATCCTGGATATGTTCAACAGGCAGTTCGGCTGGGTGTCATCTCTGGCAAACAACACTCAGGACGGCATCTTCCACATTCAGACAGTATGTAGGACCGCTGGTTGAATGTGTGTGATTGAACACTGTGATTCACTGTAGTCCTGCATCTGTGTTTGTTACTTTATCTTCCTCCTGTAGAAGTTCAAACTTGCTTTAGGAAACCAGAAAAAGAGAGAAAGCATGAGAGTAGAGCACATAAGGGAAAAACAGGGATAAAACATGTAAAACTCTGAACCCCAAATCCTCAGAATTTGAACGGCATGTTGTCTTTTCTAAAAGTGCTCAAAATCAGAACATTTATCAGAGCATGAAACTGTAAAAACAGAGGGAACTGTCGAGTTGTAAACTTTCCAACAGTGCTTGAACTACTCATCTGTCACATGCCCTTCTGTTGGGAAACAAAATTTAAGTGTACAATTGTGATATTTCATCAAAATCATTTTTTTCTACATTGCTTAAAAAAAAAAAAAAAAAGTTGCAACCAAGAAATGTGAGAAAAATTCAGGGACTTCTAGGTTGAACTGCAGGCTGTGTTTACACCAAGCAGATGTGTGACAACATCCATCCATCCATTATCTATACACCGCTTAATCCTCACTAGGGTCGTGAGGGGGCTGGAGCCTATCCCAGCTGACTTAGGGTGAAGGCAGGGGACACCCTGGACAGGTCACCAGTCTATCACAGGGCTACACTTAGAGACAGACAACCAAGCACACTCACATTCACACCTACAGACAATTTAGAATCACCAATTAACCTCAACATGTTTTTGGACTGTGTGGGAGGAAGCCGGAGAACCCAAAGAGAACCCACACTGCATCAGGAGAACATGCACGCAGAAAGATCCCGGTGTCCTCACCGGGACGTGAACTGCCGATCTTTTAGCTGTGAGGCAACGGTGCATTTTTATCGAGAAAAACAAAACAAACAACCAAAAAAACTGTCTGTTAAAAGATTCATCATTTGGTTTATAATATGTGATTTTGATCATCAGTTATTGAAATAATAGTTTCAGCTGTAACTTGCACAACAACCAGCTAAACTGAGACGCTGCCTCCCTGTGCTGCAGGTGACGTGCAAGGACACTGAGGAGAAGACAGATGAGGGGAAGGAGCCTGAAGAAACCAAAGTATCTGTGCAGCTCTTCGACGCTCCAACCATGAACTTCACCGTGCCGGGCGACATCCCCTGGACCGACCCGAAGTTCTCTGAGGTGGTGGCTCAGGAGGCTCTGGACCGCTACAAGGAAACCAGCGTGTGAGTGTTGGACAGGACTGCAGCAGCTACGTTTAAAGAGACAGTTCAGCATTTTAGGAAATCATTTAATTAACTTTCTTGTGTGGCGAAGCTTGATATCACATACGCAGCTACTGCCAGAAGTGAGTTTGGTTAGCTAAGACTAAAGACTAAAGGCAGGAAAACTGTGAAAGTCATCAGTTATTAACATATCTTGTTTGTGTAATGCAAAAATCGGGAGTTGGGAGTGTATTCATTCTCTACTAAGTCCAGCAAAGCCAATAACAGACCAGCACAGAACCCAAATTAAAACCATAGTTTGAGTTTTATACTTTGATTTTCATACAGATTTTACACATTTGCTTACTAATCAACTTGTTGATGAATCAACACAAGTCACTGCAAATTTGTTGAAGAGGCACAGCTAGGAAGATATTTTTATCTTTGTGCTGAGTCAGATTAGACGTTTTCCCATGTTTGTCCAATCGCTAATGCTAAGCTAAGCTAACCATCAGACAGTTTTATAAGGTTGGCCAGGCTTCTGTGTTACACTGGAGTAGCACAGAAACTGATATGTCATTGAGTTGTTGTTTTTTTGTCTTCACTGACTGATATACTAAAACATTTTTATGTATCCCTTATTTAATTTAAATTTATAAAATCTGGAATATTTGTTCCAAATCATGTTCTTTTTTTTAATTGTAAATACTTTAAATCACATTCGGGTGGTGGGAGTGTGTGTTACCCTCTATTATTCACTATTGCTAATATGGGATGAGCAGACTTTAGACTTTATTCCACACTTGTACACAAGGTGTGGCTATTAAACAACGAGACTGATGCTGCAATTCAGTTTTACTTGATTCGAACAGATTGAAACTTTGATGTGGATGTAGTACATGCTGTGGTTCAGCTGATGGGAGCCCAGTCTCGTTATTCCATATAACAGCCACACCAGCAGCTGGATTACACAAGAGAAGAATTTATATCGTCTTATTTTATTGTCAATCAGACAAGAAGCATCTCCTATAAATCTCTCATCATCCTCTGTTTCTTTTTCCCCAGTGTGGTGAAATAAACTTCAGTCCAGCCAGATTTACTGCCGAACCTGCAGTGTCTGCTGACAAGTGAATGCTCTGGATTCATCGAAACACACCTGAGATCCAGACAACAAACACTCCTGAAGCTAACCCACTGATTCCACTGTTTCTCTTTAAGTCCTGCTTTTGCAAACAACACAGTTTAACCTCAGAGGTTTATATTGTCACATTAGTCCTGCTGTAAGAGAAGATATTTACTAGATTACCGGCCTGACACATGTCTGTAGTGCCGCCAACCTAAGGCTTTATGTTGGAGGTGTGCCATAAGTGAGCTGGGCTTTGTAGACAGGAGCCATAGTGCAAACACTTTTTTGTGCTTGTTTTACTTGTGTGAATTTTGGATATTATTCTTTGCATTCAGCTGTTGTAACTCATGAGATATATTCTCCACCACAGTTAAATAAGATCAAGTTTTAATTTGATGCAAAGATTTGTAGGCAACTAAAGTTTATTCAGTATGTTGCAGTGATTTTATTAATCTGATCTTCCCTTCTACAGAGCTCTGATACTTACTATCAGAGTTGGTTAAAGTGGTGGATTTAGCAGAGTAAAAATCATTGATCTGAAGGATTAGAGTTGTAAAATGAAAAAAAAGGAATTGATGATGTTCAGGATGCTTTGAGCTGCTCTGTAAAACAGCCTAGCAATAAAGCAATATATAGAGATTTAAATAAAACTGCTCAAATCTGTTCTGTCTCTTCGTCATCTGTTTTTCACAGTTGGTGCTTCTCTTGGACCATTTGACAGTTTGTTGTCTTTAAATCAAACAATGTCTCCTCTCTTACATACAAAGCAATGCAGAGTAAAACGTTTTGCCCCAAGAGCTTCAAACCTAGAATGTAAGAAGACTTTCCTCAGTTCCTCAGAAGTGGTTTCATCTGCCAAATTATTTAACAGAAAGTCTGGAGTGATACATTCCTTTTTTTTTCTTTTTTTTTTTTTACAAAGAATGGCTAAAAAAAAAAGTTGTTGAACTATACCAGGTATGCACCAGGACATTACATGATGTGCATTACTTTTACATTGCTTTGCTATGTGAGAAGCTCCATAACTTCCAGGTGGATCCTTCCACAACCACCTGGATTTATGACTACCTAACAAACAGACCACAGTTTGTGCGACTGAAAGGTTGTGTGTCGGAGATGGTAGTCAGCAGCACTGGAGTACCACAAGGAACTGTACTCTCACCATTCCTCTTCACACTGTACACCTCAGACTTCCAGTACAGCTCTGAGTCCTGTCATCTGCAGAAGTACTCTGATGACTCTGCAGCTGTGGGGTGTATCAGTGATGGACAAGAAGCTGAGTACAGGGAACT
>NW_007577740.1:1981438-1997262 GCF_000690725.1 Stegastes partitus
TGACTCTTTTAAAGAACAGGTTCACAATTTCTCACTTCTGCCTTACAGACAGGAGTCTAGTTTTGCTATTTTTTTAGGTCATTCCTGCTGTTAAGAGTCCATATAAATGTTGGATTTGAGCTTCTGCTCCACGCCGACATTATTTAATCACATCATTTCTGCACATTCATACTACAGATCTTCTGTTCTGTCATATCCCAAAGGTTTTCCACCGAGTTCAGCTCAGATCTGAAGTCTGCTGAGGCCACTGAACTCATGGTCATGAAATGAGTTAGAAACAACTTGTGCTCTGTAACATGGTGCATTGTGGTGCAGGAAGTAGCTATTAGAAGATTGTGTCCATAAAGAATGTATACCATCAACAATACTCAGTCATGCTGTGTTATTCAACTCAGGGGTGTCACAATAGCAGATTTCCTCAACAACAATGCTATCATCACAATAAAGAAAGAGAAGAGAATAAGAAAATAATCATCCTAAATCTGTGAAATTATTTAGTGAGTGTATTGTCTCTTCTTTGGCAAATGAATTACAGTCAAACAAGACTGTAGGTGAGTAGAGACTCCTTAACCATAACTGTACTGTATGTTGTTCCTGTGTTGCAGTGTCAACCAGATCACAACGGAAACTGGATTATTTACAATCTTATCATATGTACACTATTAACATGATGCTATCAATGTTTCATTTTTTAAAATCTAAAACATATTATCATTAGTATTACCAGTTCTGGTACATCATTAAACTCTGATTCAGACAATGACTGATGGTACTAAAGGGCCCAAAACATGTAAAGAAAACATCCCCATCACCTTCACACCACCACCAGCTGCTGACACAAGGCAGGTTACATCTCTGGTTGTGTTGTACTGCTGATGCTAAATTCTGAGCCTAAACCTGCAGCCTCAACACAAACGACAGTTCATCTGATCAGGACTGTTCGCTTTCAGTGAGCCTGTCTCATTTTTGCAGCCTCGTGGTCTTCTGCTGCTTTTCCTCGTCTGTCTTAATGTTGAACATGTTGTTTATTCTGAGCTGCTTCTGCGTTGAGCTCAGGTGTAAAGTCGGCTCTATCCAGTTCGGCCTCTGAACTCTGTTTCTATCCACAGAACTGAGTCTCTCGAAGGATCAGCGCGTTCAGAAAACCTTTAAGCCAGCCCGTCTGATACCAACAATCACACCAAGTCGTGTTTCATGTCAACATTAACTGACCTGCATCAAACTTTTATGCACTGTATTGGTTGAGTAATGTGAGGAAAAGCAGATGTAGCCCAGTAAAGATCTCTGAGAAATCAGCGCACTGGAAGAAAACAAAGAGAATTCCAGGCCACAAACACATTAACTAGTGATGAACTCAGACGCTGCAGCCTCATACCATTTGATTTTCGGCTAAATTCAAAGTGCAGGAGGAACGATTTGCAGCAAGAAAAATCTGTTTCCATGTACATGTGGGCATCTGAATGAAAAAATAGTGAAGTTATGCTTTAAGATGTGTATGAAATCCCACACGTTCTGCTTTGCAGTGAGGATTCTTTGCTCAAAGTTAATTTGAACTTTTTTTGTACAAAGCTTCTTCAAAGTTTCTTGCACCATTTTTCTGTTTTTTACAACAATAAAGCAGTGAGTAAAAGAGAGCAGTGTTTAAAATATTGTGCCGTTTTTTATTTTTGTGTAAAAATCACACAGCTGCTAGTTGACTCTGCAGAGATACAGTACATCCATGCAGTTAAACATCTAGGATCCCACAGCCAAGAGAGAAGGAATTAAATAGAATATTCTTTCGCTGTTAGTCAGCAATTAATGCAAATTTACATATGAGTCCAAAAGTGTGTATCATATACAATATACAACACAGATCTGGGAGCAAATAGCATTCAAAATCCCATCAGAGACCTCAGTAATGACTTGATTGCTTCTGCCTGCCTGGATTGCCTTTTGGGGTTTAGGGATGAAGAGGGGAGCTGTTGTGCTAGCAAACATCAATCAATCCCACTCAAAGGTGTTTAATAGGGTTTTAAATGGTATTAGTTCCAGGTCTGCAAACAATAGAACACGCGCACACACACGCACACATACACACCAAGTACATCATCGTCCTCAACAGCAGAAAAAAGAAGGCGAGCCTTGATACAACAAGGAAGAGAGGTCAGTCAGCCACTGTGGAAACCTGAACGCCAGTCTGGGGGGGGAGTAAGGCTTTAGAAGAAGACTGATGCTTCACCAACACACAGGGACAAAACATTCATAAAAAAAAAGTGAATTGACCAAACAAAATAGGACATTTTAGGACACTGGCACAAAAACCTTACAGTTTCTAGGATGTACTGAAGAAATAAAACTCAAGTGGTTCGTCGTGTTTTTCTTCTTATAGCGTCTTTGTTTTTTTAAATAAATGTGAGAGACAAGAACAAACATGCAGGTTAAAAGTAAGCAAAGAGGAACGTAACAAATAAAAGAAATAATGAGGGAGATTGGTGTGTGTGTGTGTGTGGGGGGGAGGAAGGGAGGTTCGGTTCAAAGTGCAGTTGGGTCATTCAGGTCTCCCATTCTGTTGACTGGTCTCCTGTTAAGCTTCATCTACACCCAGCAAGGGTCATATCTTGCAGACTTCAGGTGAAACTGCCCTGATAAAAACACTGATCTGGACTTTACTTCCCTCTGGAGCGGAAGCAGGGGGAAGCGGACCGCTCGTCAGTACCAAAAAAAAAAAAAAAAAGGCAAAATGAGTCACAAACATACAGTAGATGGTTCTGGAAGATCTACGATACCAAAAAAAAAAAAAAAAACAGTATACTGCTCACACAGTTGCTACTATCAAAGTACAAACAGCTAAGTATAGTTGGTCTGTGAGGATGTATCGCCCGTACTTGCATAGTGCTGACTGCCTGATTGGAAAAACAGCTGAATTTTTAAATCAACTCTACCTGCGCCATCAGTTTGAATCTGAAGAGAAATCGCAGGGAAAACGTCTCCCTGATCAGCAACACGATTCTTCATAAACCCGCAGTCAAGCAGCTGGAACATCTTCAAACCTTTCAAGTGAACGTCTGTTTCGAGCAAACGCTGTCCAAAACAGGTGAAGTTAAAGATCGAACATAACCGCAGCGTTCAAGAGTAAGAGATTAAAAAGTAAGCTGAAATGTTGAGCCACAGCTATGTTTGAAACTAAATCAAGAAAACCTAGTAGGAAGGGAGGAGAGGTTGCATTTTCCCTCAACACACAGCCAAAGTAGAGGTGAGAGTGATAGTTCAGTCATTTGGCATAAAGTTAAACCATTCAGTCACATCAATCCTCAAACACTGTGTAACATGGAAAAAAAACAAGACACAACACTTTCTCACAGACACACACACACACATATATGTAGAGACTTGAAGGGGCAGTAATAGGAGGAAGGTAGGCTGAATTTATGTCACAGGATGAGTCAAAAAGCCTTCACCATGATGATTTAGCCACTAAAGGCCTCACACAAAACATACACTCCAGAAGTCCTGAACGGAAGTTGTCCAGTACGTTTTACAAAGGAGGTGAATACACCAAACTCCATTCAAAAAAATGTCAATTTATCACTACTTTCTTCTTGTTTTCCAAGCCTCTTTCAGATTTTTGCAAAATAGTGTACATCCAAGGACAACCAGGCAGCAAATGTTCAGCAGAACAGACTATCTCTGAGGATACTTAAAAAACAAACGCCTTCAAAACAGCTGACTATTGTCCAGTTCTGTATATGTACGATAATAGTGACATTTAAAGTACAGCTTTGAACATTTTGGGAAATGACTGGATTTTTTCAGAAGGTTTTCCCCACAAATATCCTTACAACCACAAAATGTCATTTAACTTTTAAGTGTGTTCGTCTTTAGGCTAAGTTAGGCTAGGTATTTCCCCAAATTGTTTGACATTTCTTTAAATTACCCGACACTTAAAGGGAGTTTGGTGCAGCAGTGTCAAACATACTGACACTAGCCTCCGAGTAAGTCACTGAACAGGAACACAAATGCACAAACAGTCACACACAGACAACAAATACACTCTGCGTTTCTTCTTCAGTCATTCAGAGAGTTAAGTAATCAGACCCCAGCAGTTCGTCTTCAGACCAGACTTAAAGTTGGAGCGTCACGTCCGACGCTTCTAACCGTCTCTCAGTTTGCTGTCATCCTCACTTTCGCCCCTCTTTAGAAAAAATTGAAAAGTGCCAGTTTTGTTAAATCCCCTCCTGTCGCCTCCTCCCGTTGGTGAGACTGTGCTCTCAGGTCTGTCCGGTTTACGATTGATCAGTGTGTGATTTGAGGATGAGCGTTTTAACGGGACACCCTGCGGCAGGTCTGTGCCTCCGGGTAAAAAGCTGGGATGACGAAAGGACAAAAGAGTGGAGGGAGGAAGGGAGGGAGGGAGGGAGGAGGGAGTCACATCGAGGGCCACAGTCTTGCTTCTGATGATCTACAGCAGAGTTTTCCTCCACACATTGGTTAAAGATGAGAGAAAGGTCTGAGCTGCTCCAGCTGGACTTCCAGGGATATCCTCTCTTCAAGCAGGTCCTGGAAGAAAACAGCAGGCATGAGGTCAGAACATGAGACATCTCTGATTTACCAAAGCTACAAGATGCTCATTTTTTTCTTACCTTCAGCTGCTGCTGCAGTTCACTATTAAGTCGTGCCAGAACTGTGTTTGTCTCCTTGTTTCTTCTGATTGAAGCTTGAATTGCCTTTTTGTCTTTTCCGACTGACCTGAAAACAGAAACACACAAATTCAGCCACTAACAGTTACAACACCCTGAAAAGTCTCCTCCAACAACACCAGTTTCCTACCTGGGGATGGAGGGCTGAGTGGCCAGGACAGCAGCTATGACGTTTGACTTCTGTGGACCGTGCTGCTCGTCTTCTGGTCTTAGCTCGTCTTCAGACTTCAACCTCCGACGTACAGGTTTTGGTGGAGGAGCTAGAGGGCCAGATGAGCCTTTTGTCTGATGGGACAACAAAACCAAAAAAAAACAAAAACCCTCTTTATCAACACTGAGTGGGACTTGCTATTTACATGGAAGCAACTGTCAGTTCTTCCATTACTTTCTCCCAGATGTGTAGTTGTAACTGAAACATGTGTATTTGACGATTTATGCAGTTTATATAGTAAAGATGCTGACGTACAGAGTTGACTGTAGCTGAGGCTCTCTCATCTGCTTGGCCGTCACTTTTAACTGTTCTTAAAGGACCAGCGCCCTCTGGTGCCTTGTCCGCCTGTGGACACACACACAGACACACACAGACACACAATGAACACCAATGTGAAACTCTGAACTGCAGCCTACCAGAAATAACAGATAGTTATCATCCCATGAACTATGGGGTTTTAGTGATATCACATTTGAGCATGGTTGCAGAGCTCTGGATTCACAAGAGATGGACACCACACTTAATTTAGTATAGAATTTGTTACACAAGGAGACCACTTTCTGACATAATTATTCTAGTCTTGTAGTCGTAAAAATGCGACTAAATACTCAAGTGCTACAGAAGTTGCAATTTGAGCAATTCATTTCTAATTTATTTTAACAGCTACATTTAAAGGTTGGAAAGTTCTCAAGTAAGATTGAAACTCTTCTGGTTGCGACATTATTTAATTTAAAAAACACTTCAGGTCATACAAATAAAATCCCTCTCAAAGAATATGTAACTATATCTCTCTATCAATTATACAGAAGACTTCGTGATAAATACATTTGCAAATTGTAATAAATAACTGGCAAGGAAGGGCTGTTTTTCACTAATGCAGCAAATTGAATTAATGCGTCATAAATGAATATATTCAGACAAAGATCCGATAAAACTGTATTTATACAGCAGACCCCAACACTGATATACAACACTGCCTACAATGATGCACCTAGAGACGTTACCATAACAGCCACCAGTGTAAAATTGTTTCTGCAAAATTTCTGAAAGCTGTAAAATAGTTATAATGTCTAAGCCTGCCTCCCGACAATAACCTACCTGTCCTGCCTCGCTATGTTTGTCGACCTCTGGCAGGCTGGAGGGCTGTTCAGAAGCAGCAAAGGCCTGAAACTGACTGAAGTCTGCAAAGTTTGGCTGCTGAGGAATTTGCTGTGGGGAGGTGGTGGTGAGCACCGCCCCGCCTCCCGATACACCCTCAGCCTCCACACGATGCCCAGTGAGTGGTGCTGACGTCTAGGGACAAGGCAGAAGAAGAAGCAAGAGAGGAGGTTTTGACAGGTTAAAACCACAGGTAATGCCTGCAACAGCTGAAGCACACAGACGATGAAATGTCTTTTGTCTTACCTGTGTGGGTAGCGGTCGAGGTGGCACAGCAGGAGGGTAGGCTATCGTAGAGGACTGTGGTTGTCCTGTTGCAGACGTGGCAGCAAAGGTGCGGTTCATGTCCAGAGACGAGGAGCGAGAGTGGGAGGGGTGGGGGCGAGGGGGAGGGGGAGGCGGGGCTACCACCTTGAGTGCCTCTGGAGACGTACCTGACTGAGACCTGGACACAAACATGACGCTTTTAGATTTATGTATACACACAAAGTTTTATGTGGACAGATGGTCAAGGACAGGATTCCCCTTCAAATCTATCAATGTCACCTAACAGGAAGATGACTGCCACAGACCCAATAGATGAGGCAGCAACAAGGTGAGAAATATAGGGATTTCAACAACAATCTCTCGTTTTCAGTATTTGTCAGTAAAACAAATGAACTGACCTTTGTCTGGTGATTGGCTCCTGGTCAGAGGTGAAGGAGTCTGAACTGCTGTAACCATCACCTTAATGGAAACAATACAATCCATAAACACTGGATCAACCTACTGACCAACAGGATAAAAAAAAGTGTGCGACTTGCAACAAAACTATACAAAGGAAAGTATATTGACACAACACGTGATGACATCTATGAATTTAATACCAAGTATGATGTGTTCACAAAAACGGTGAGCAAATTACATTTCTACAGTGGTTAGTTATGACCTGACAGAGGGCCAAAAATATCTTCAACATAAATTTTGAAAAGTGACAAATTCCAGGACTGCATTGGGATTGTGATCCAGTACGTCCCACTGCACCCAACGCAAACCTCACAGGAGAGGGTGGTTTAAACTCTGAAGCCGACAGGAGCAGGCGGTCAAACAACAAACTGCCGGCACAGCAGCAACAATATTTTACTCACCTACAGCGTTGGCGGCTACAAACTTCATAGAGGCAGGTAATTTGGCTTCTTCAGACAGTTCCGGAGGTTTAGCCAGCAGAGGACTGGTCGGGTGGTTGTGGTCTACAGGTTTGACAAATAACAGGAAGGCTGTTGAGGCTACTGCATTCAATATTAGTTGATGAAAATAAACACTGAAAGTCAGCAGTTAGTCTCGCTATCAATTCTGACCTAAAATGCTTTATAGCAGCATCTACAGATGTTGATACTGAACCTTGCAACACAACAATTTCACTCCATGTTAATAAATAAAAAGTGCTGTGTTAATATGTCAGGTTCTGATGACTGATAATGAATGGAAACCTCTTGAGTTGTCATTTTCTTTCTGCAAAACCAAGTCTACTATCACATCTGGATGTTTTCACACCAAGTCAGATTTTTTTTCACACAAAAATCCAAGTCATGGTTTCTAAAACAAGTTCAGTTCATATTAGCTTTAAATCGCATTCAAGTGACTTCAAAGTGTTAAAGTGACATCGCAATTTCTAAAAACTGCAAAATCAGGATTTTGTGAAGTCAGGCTCGAGGCCGGAATGAGTCTCACCGCTGCCAGTCCTCTTCAGCTCCATCTCCTGCATGTGGATCTTACTGGGCGTCATTCGGATGGGAACTGGGTGAACAATGGCCGTGTCCTGGAGGACAGACAGAGATACAGCGGGTCAAACAAGGAAATATGCAATTTTCTGCTCGCTCTAGGTTCTCTCCTCTGTGAGAAGCCTGGCCAAAATATCTCTTGTTTTTCTAAAACGCACTCAACCTGCATCTGACAACAGTGATGAGGAGGCTAGAAGCTCTGCTGATGGTAGGTAAGGTAGTCCTAACCAGAGCAGGAGCAGCCCTCCTGCTGATAACGTTAGAGCTGCGCCTCCTGAGAAGCACAGGAGGACAGGCTTTGACCCATCTAGGCTGTCAAAGAAGGAATATCCCTCGCTTAGGTTAGGTGTAAAAGTAAAAATGGATACTTATTTCAGCTCCACACAAGCACTCACACTGTGATCAAACTGTAGACCAAATATAATTTATAAAAAAATAAAAAATATCCCGCAGGGGGCCAGGTGGGCTGCAGTGGGCCTCCTGCCCTAAATCAGTCAACCTAAGGGAGACAGTGACTGTGACAACACAGGCACAATGTTTAACTCATTTAGACAGAACAAGGCTCTGGGGACAGCCCATCTGTCAGACGGAGTGAGCCGTTTTGTTTATGCTCCTGTGTGGAGCCAGGATACGTCTGTGTAGATTCTCAGCTATCCAGGTCGCTACAATCCTCAGAGCTTCAGTGGAAGACAACTGGACTTCTCTTTTTGGTTCTTAAAGACATTTCCCCTCTTAGACAAGAAGCTTCCTTGGTTCTGACTGGTGGGGAGTGTAAGATATTTATCCTTACCTCCAAATCACATGGCCCAAGGCCTGTTAGAGACCCAAGACTCACATGGCTCAAGGTAAATGTAAATGGTGGAGAAACTGCCTGGTGAAGGACAACTCGAGGTGGTGACAGAGCTGAAACTGCCTGAGGAGGGATCACAGGACTGTGTTGCACGCACCTGATAAGTGGTGTCATAGACTGTCAGTTCTGTGTAGAGATGGCTGGAGTATCCCTCCCCAGCCAGTTTCATAATCTTTCACACTTGGCCATGAGCTATGGGTCAGAGTAGTACCTGGGACTACACACCAGTCAGTTAGAACTGAGAAAGCTTCTTGGATGAGATGGAAAATGTTTTCAAGAACCAAGAAGAGAAGTCTGGTTGCCTTCTACTGAAGCATCTGGGTTTGTGTGGAGGAAGGTTGAACACCTGTGCTGCACACCCAAAAGGTTCAAAAAAGAATCTAATCAACTGACCAAGAAAGGAAAAGATTGAAAGATTTAAAAGTCCTGCAAACATGCTGTCTCAACCATCTCTGACAATCTTTTTTCAGAAACAAATTAAACAGTTTAGGTCATTCTAGAGTGTTTTTCTGTATTTGCTTTGTCCCTGTTGGCAAGAAAAGATGCCTTGCACTTCTGAACACCAATCAACACTTGAATCAAAACGTGATGACATTTGTGTTCACCTCCACTGTCAAAAAAAAACTTAGATTAAACCATGTCTATGTTGTCCTGATGAAGCAGGTACAGTTGGTGTGTGGATGTTAAACTCTTCTTAAATAACGACAAATGTTTTTTTTTCTGAACATTATCTTCGATTGATGCACATTTAATAATTGATATTAAATCTGATGGAGGAATACCGACTTAATCAAAACAATGTTTTGAGGTGATCTAATGGTTAAATTTTATGTTATTGCTTTTTCTGTTGAAGTTTCTGCCCAGAGTTAGAACACACCTAAAAGCAATCTAAAAAGATGCACACTCCAGCAAAAAGGCAAACTGTGGTTGTCAATACTTTCCACCAGACTAATTGTGCAGAGCTATTCCTGAGTCAATTATTGCCGTAAGGATATTAAATTCTGCCAGAGTGACAAAAAAAAAAAAAAAAAAATCCCAAAGGACATAGGACAGGTCAGCAATAAACGACAAAGCACAGCAAAACTGAACACACATTTAAGTACTTACAGCTCTGACCATATGTGGAAAAATGTATCTCTGACAATCTGCAAATGCACTAATGATTGGTGGATGTCACTGTAGAAAAAAAGGTGAGGTCCAATAGAAGCTAAGCCAGCCAAATCACAACTCACACTGGCCACTGCTGATGCAGTGAACTGCACTTTGGAAGAACATCATGCACAGACAGAGAGACATAGAGAGAGACTGAGAAAGAGAGAGAGTGAGAAGGCAGAGAGATCCAGAGAGGGTTAATGTCTGTTCATTAATGGTGAAACCATGCATACTAAGTGATTGACTTACAGGGTCAGCTGGTGCAATGTTAGAGTCAAATTGGGTCAGAGTTTGTGAGCTGGAGGAGCGCTCGCTAAACGTCTCCCACTGCTGCAGGAGACAGACAGACAGTGAGAAAAAAACATGTCAGTCAGCCAGTGCAGTGACATCACACATTTACAACATCAGTCTGAGCCTCTGTGGCGATGTGACACCACCAGTCATCACCAGACGACATGGCGACGTGACATCCTCAGCAGACATAGAAACAAAACATCAGACATCACTGACTTCCATACAGAACCGCAGGCTACGTCACAGTCCCAAGAAGTGAGAGAAGAGGTTCTGAATTATCAGTAATTATGTTTGATGATAAAGAGGATGGAGTGACAGTCAAATCATGATGGATGGATAAAGAAAGAGCAATTTGACCTAGTTAACCCTGAGCAATTAATGAAAGTGAATCAAATGCAAACACAGCAAAAGCAAACAAGCACAGAGTTTACAGTGTGTGTGTGTGTGTGTGTGCGTGTGTGTGTGTGTGTGAAACTACTACGTAATGATGTGTTGTGTGCATGTTGGAACCTCGTTGCTCTGGTTCATCTCTGGCCACGCCTGGTTGAGTGAAGGCATGGAGGGAGATTTGTTGGGGGTCACTTCCACTGGCGATGCAGAGTATCCAACATCAGCAGTCGACTCTGGGACTTCTGGATACGTCACATGAGACACGTGTTAGATACACAAATATGGGTTCTACATAACAAACAAATGTGACAATCAGCCTGCATAATCCAACTGAACCTCTGAACCCCAAAACACACCAGCAAGTTTGAACAGAATGTTATCCTAAGTACATATAAAAACAAACAATTACTAATAACCATTTATCGAAGCAGAAACTGAAAATTAGCCACTAACATTTACACTCCCTACATGCTGTAAAAAACAACAAATTCATCACTCCTCAGAGTAACAGAAAAGTCATGAGTGACTCAGCTGTCACTCAGTCATGTGACAAAAATTCTGAGACTATTTGGCTGAACTGAAAGACTGCATCTACACAGAGCAGATAGAAGACAAGTATAAAAACAAATTAGAGCCTAATAGCAAAATAAAACATACTTGACAAATAAAATGAATGCAGCATGACTCAAAGACAGTGTACAGAGGAGAAGGTTGTCTGTAAGTTTATATCCTAAAAACTACAAATACTGAAGTTTAAAAACAGCATGTGCTTTTTACGGTACATTATCTCCTGGACTATCTCTTGATTGGGCACAGTGAGTTCCTGGAGTCTCTGCTCTTTGCCAGTCACTCAGTGTGACAGGGATTTCAGGAAGATACTGGCAACTGGTTGCCATTGATGTCATATAATCAGCAATCAAGAAATGAAGCACCTTACCCTAAAATGTTAAACTATGTCTTTAAAACAATTTAAACAATATTTAGAGATTACAAAAAAGTTTAGAAAGCATTATCTGCACACTCATTGTCGCTGCCGTCTTCCCATGAACATAAACTACCCGAGCTATTTATCCAGTGTCGGCACAATGCATTTTGATTATCTGTGATTTGTGTGAGATGAATATTATCCTGTGCTCTTTAGAGGACGTAATGCCATCAGCAGGGGTATATAAAACTGTTTTTGCATGCACCATGCATAGCAATGATAAAAAAAAACTATATTTAACTACCCATGGCTAAAAATATGAAACTTGAAACCACAACCATTTTGGCTTCTGTCCTTTGAGAAATATTAACTACATCAAACTAAAGACAGAGATGCTTTCTTTGCTGTTTTGCCATTCCTGCATATGTATTAACAAAGTATATACAGACAAAAAAAACATTGAAAGGAAGCAGGAATATCAACCACCTCCATGAAAACACAGCCCAGTCTAAATCAATTCACTGCTAGAATGATGCAAGTTTTGCAAACTGCAGTTAGTGCAGCAGCCTCACAAGTCTGATGAGGTTTGAAGTTGGCAAATTAGGAGACGGCGCATCAGAGAGAAAATGTGAGCTGGCGTACCTGCTGAATCATCCAGGTCAATCAGCTTTGGCATGAGGCTCTCAGGTAGCTTCTCGGGGAGGTCGTAGCCGTTCTTCCTGGCTACAACCAGGTGAAAGGCGGCACAGAACTCATCCAAGGTCAGCGCTCCGTCTTTATCAAAGTCCGACAGCTCCCTTCAAAACACACATTTAGCCCGTGTCACAGTGGTATCTCATCTTCTGCAGTAAGATTATTGTATCTTTTATTACAGCTTCAGAACATTCGCCTCGCAGCAACAAGGTTCTGGGTTTGAACCTGTTGGTCAGCTGGGGCCTTTCTAGGTGACAATTGTATGTTCTCCCTGCACCTTTCTAGGTTTTCTTTCTCTTACAGTTCAAAGAGATGCACTGCAGGTTTATTGTTGATTAGGAATTGGTTCGTGTGTGTGTGAGTGTGAGTGGTTGTCTGTCTCTTTGTGTTAGCCCTGTCATAGAGTTGTGACCTTTCCAGGGTGAACCCTGCCTCTCTCCCAGTGTGAACTGGGATCGGCTCTAATCTCCCTGAAAACCTCCACGGGGTAGAGATGGTCTAACTAATGTATGGGTGCCTTCCTTTTATTTTTATTTTGTCTGCATGTAGGCAGGAAGCAACAGCACACGTGCAGACAGACTATTTGTACAGACAGACCCTATTCCACCCAGCCTTTAGTGTTCAGAGTTAGTGATATATGCAGTAGCCTGTCCAACTCAAAACCAGTAGTGACGACTGCAAATGCTTCCTCCTACACAACTAATCCTTTTAAGAACTGGATGAAGGGCCCAAAACCAGTTTTTTTATATGCAGTAATTAACTGCAATTATCCAGGAACATGTTACTTCCCTTTAAAATAACAGTAAGTTGGTACATCGTCTTGTAACAAACAAGCAGCGAGAAAAAGCTTTGTACAAATTAGATAAGTGACTTCTGAAATCTACTGGAAGAAAATGCTGATTTTCTCCACGTGACATAACATATTGGTAGATTTTACCAAATGGTAGGTTTCACAGACTAGCTCATCAGTGGCACTATACTTTGACAATCCAACTTCAAAGTAAAGAAATCCCTCCAGCTTCTCAGCATCTTAAGGCTTAACTGCCATGCACTGCACTCGACTACAAACAAATGAACTAAGGTAAGACAGTTGCACTACAGCCTTTACGACTGATATATATATATATATTTATACACACACACACACACACTCAAATATTTCATGTATAGATGACCATCAAGTCCATTCAGGTGGCTCATACACCTACACGGTACTAAGTCTCTCCAAAACAGACAAACCAGTAAAGACAGTAACTGACAAGAACAGTGAGGACTTACCAAATATGTGACAACTCTAAAATTGGTAGTTTTGATTTGGTGAAGAACTCTTTTGCTGCTGAACCTGAAACATACAAAAAGTACGATTGGTTAAAACAATCCTTATTTATCCACATTAGCTTTTTTTTTTTTTTTTTTGGTATGTGTCTGTATTTTCCGACCTGGTATGAAACCAGTGAGGTCAGGCTGAATGGTTTTGAACTGGTTAATGTAATACTGTCGCTGCTCATCTGTGATCTTCCACGGATCATCGTAGGTGCTCGACTGTCTCTGGATCTCATTGGTCGTTGCAGCTGAGGCCACCGTTCGTATCGTTGTGCTTTCCTACAAGAAACACAAGGGACATTTACAGAAACAGTTAAGTTATGTAAAAATAACAAGCCTAACTAAGCAAAATAGGGTTGGTAAAACTAGCCAGAAAGTTGAATTGTAAAACTATACAAACACATTTTTATAAATTACAGTAGTAAAATTCTAATACTACTATACTATGAAACAAAATTGATAGGAGAATTTTGGGCAAAAGCAGCGTTGACTGTTCTATCATGTTCCTAGTTCAAAATGACAATAATATGATACTAGAAACTAAAAACGGGCACAACGTCTACCTAAAATTAGGCACTGGGTACAAAGTACTTTGCCTGAGTAATGTCACACAAGCTGCTCGAGTTTCAGTTTACCAGTGCCGGCAGATAAAGCGCTGATACAAAATGCTGGGTGATGTTAGCGACATAACTGTGGTTAGGATGATATCTCATGTTTTACACTTTGCAACGTCAGGTGAAGCTCCTTTTTATGATGTTTGTCATCAGGATTAGAACAGCCTGTTGCAATTATCGTGTGTAGTCGTTCTCATAACTGACTAATTCATTGCCTGTTGAGCTGCATCATCCCGTCTAGTTGTGTATTCTAGGTAGGGGTGGGTATTGTTAAGATGTTAACTGTACTATTACTTTTATAATACTGCTTTTTGATCCAGTGCTGTATTTTTCTGGGTTGTTTTTGTTAAATGAAACCAATTAAGAATAGAATTAAAACTAAAATCCAAGACATCTCCTTTGACAGTATTTTCACAGTGCAGTATTCATAGCTGTACCCCAGAAACATTTTCAAGCATTTCTACCACTGCCAACACTAACATTATTAGCTAGAGAAAGGACACAATAAAGCAAAACAGAGTCCTGCAGCCCTCAAATTACATCACTAAATCCTCTCTCTGCTCTGAAATTGAATGTTTGATTGATAGTTCAGAGGACGCTCTGATAATCTCAGATTGAATTTATTAACATAGTTAAACAATCAGCTGGCTAATGGTTACTTTTAATCATTAACCCTTGTTTGAATAATTTAGTCAACTCCATATGAGGACTCCAGATGGCTAGTGTACATAATATATGCATTTTATTGCACTTGTGTCAGTGTGTATTGTCAGGAAATATGCACAAACTAGAAACGGCGCTGGTTAGATAAAATGTGCAAGATGTTTATGTTACAATAGGTCATTGGAAATCTATGTTCCTAATTAGCAGAACAGATATCATTAGATGTTATCAGATCTCTAGTCTTTAATAATTTAATACCTGTTTAATACTGGGTTTTGATACTAATCCCAAATTCTAAGGGTGTATATGTGTGCCTCAACAGTATGTAACCTTTATTTTATGCTGTCTCTTTGTCAACACAGCATCTGTTTCTGCTGTGTGATTGTCTGATAGTGGTAGAACTTAGTTACACAACCAGCTAAACTGAATTCCAAATAATTATACCACAAATATAGAGATAATGACTCAGCTGAAAATGTGAATTACAAAGGCATCCGACTTAGCTCATATAAAGGGAAACATGTGGGTTTGCTTGCATGGTAAAGCTATGTCGCTGCCCCAGGAAGTCAGCTGAGCAGAAGTGAACTTTCTTGTGACAGAAGTGTAACGCTGCCCTACCTGGACTGACGAGGGGTGCATTGCTGGGAGCGTGCTGGATGGTGGTGTGTCTGCTGTAAAACTGACCCAACTTTCCTGTCCTGGAGGAGGAGGTGAGTGGGACCACATGCCATCACCAGTCACTGGACCTGGAACTAGAATAACAAGAAAGCATATCTTCAAACATTCCATTGTATATCTTGTGCACAAAGTGCTGTTTTCATACTATTATTTTTTTGTTGAACATCTCAACCACATTTTGTGCTGACAAAACTAGATCAGAGGTCATGTGATGTCTACTTTGTTCCTCTAATGACCAACTGCAGCCTTTCTCAGCAAAAAATATTAACAATATGTACAAGCTGCAAACACCAGGAAGTGACACAAACACAACTGATGCGTTTCACATGCTAACACTATTACTTACGTCACAACTAAGAGCAACTTGTGTTCCATATCTGTCACTTTTTTCATAGATGTTATCATCATCATCTGTAGCTCAGTGAGAGTGAATA
>NW_007577741.1:0-61727 GCF_000690725.1 Stegastes partitus
TGTTGAGTCTCTTGAACCCTCTTTGAGTTGTTTAGTCCATCACAGTAAATGTCTGCAACTTGAGCAACGTTCATGACTTTGCTGACTGATGATTACGATCAGGCCAGCTGACAGCCTTCCCTGGGCCCGGGACAAGATGATACTAGATGCCCCCGCCACCCCTCCTCGCCCCCATCACCCACATCTCCCCTTTTCTTTGCTCTTCTTCTCCTGTTCCTCTCCTCACCTTGCCTCCTCTTATTCTCCTCTACTCTGCTTTCTTTACATCTCTTCCATCCATCCTGCTCAGACTGTCCGACTGGGCAGCAAGCCCCTCCCGCTGCACTTTGACTCCCTCTCTCAGTCTCATCCGTGGTCTGACTCTGTCCCCCCTGGTGGACCAGCTGGCCCCTTCCTCCTCATCTCTGTTACCTGACGGCAGGTGGACCTCTCTATCTCATCCTCTCTGACGGAGCCACTAAACTCGTCCGTTTCTGTCAAACATTTCGTGTTTTGTCAGGATTTGTATCACAGCTAACGGATATTAAGAGCTAGCCAAATGACATCACAAGGCTAACAAACGTTGGCTCCGCTGTTTCTTACCTCGCTCTACGTTGACTTTACTAGTTCCAGCTTCGTGTCACCACCTTTTTAAAGTATTTTTTAAGCAAATCTCTAAGGCCTCTATTTTCTTCCTCTCTTTTTCTCTTCTTTTTCCTTTTCTGAGCACCAAACTTCTGCTGAGCGGACATTTTGGAAAATCCGAACTTCTAATCAAAGGACATCAGACGTTGATCAGGGGCCAAACCATTTTATGTTGGAGGTGGGGGTGGAGGGCGATTCCAAAAATATTAAGGACAGTTCAGACGAAAACAAATTAAAACTTCTAACTCAAATATTGCAGACTTTGGGGAAAAAAATCCATAATTCAATGAGGGTCCAGTTCTGGGCCCCCCACCCCACTCTGGGCCCGGGACAACAGACCCGTTTGTCCCCCCCTATCGGCCGGCGTGATTACGATGCACTGAGAAGGAAAAGAAATGTCTGCAACTTCAAAAAAAAAAAGTAGTTTTGGGTTTATGAATCTGTGCAGAATCCAGCCACAAGTGTTAAGAGAAAACATGAAAGCTATTTGAATATATTTTTGTCTAAATCGACATACAGACACAGAGCTACGTTAGCTTTCATGGGATTCATCTCTTCCTGGCTGCAGTAGATTTCCATCTTCACCAGCTGCTGAGGGGAACATTTGTCTCCGAGCAGGTTGTGGACAGTCGATTATAAAAACTTTGTTCATGAAACTGCTGCCTACTGTAGCCAAGCTGTAGCGTACCAAAATAGTAAAGTTGTGATCTGTGAAACCAACAAACAATAAACTACAGAGCTGAAGGGAAACGTAGTCGTGATAAGTTTCTGTGAGCTGGTGGTCACGAATTATTCTTAATCCAGCCTTAGTATAATATTATCCATTAGTGCACCTTAGAAAGTACATTATTTTGCAGGTTTAAACAGATTTAAACACAATAGCGAGCTGCTTTCAGTAAAAATATTAACAATTCCTCACCTCTAGTTGTAACTATAAGCTCAAAGTTTGTTCCTGTGTTGTCTGATAAATTCATTAATTGTGTTTTTACATGACTTACTAGCTTATTTACATTTTTAAAACCCATATCTTTCCCTACCACTGTAATTTTCACATACATTTTTATCTGCTTGTTTTTTTAATTAGAGAAATCAAGAAAAGAGGTGTCATCTCATACCACACAAGCTTTGTTTTTACAGTTTTTCTTCCTGTGACGAGCACGACAGCAAAAATCTACATCCAAGCCAACCTAACCTTTGTTAAAAAACCTACCGTCATTCATAAACGCAAGAAAAACAAACGTATTGCTTGTGGAAAAGTGGACTGACCACGTTGACATGCCATGCCGGCAGGATGATTTTAAGGGATTTAGCAGCAACAGTCAGCCTTCGTGGCCGAGGCAGCCGTCTTTGCATTTGACTGGATGGCAGATCAACCCTGCATGCGGCATACAGACAGAGATCTGACCCAGCTACCCACTGGACTGTGTGCATCAGAGGAGAGAGAGGAGGAGGAGGAGGAGGAGGAGGAGGAAGAGCGAGAGAGGAGAAAAAGAGAGATAAGGATGAAGATAACAAGAGCAGAGTGTGCAGGAGATAGGAATGAGGGCAGACTGAGGTAGGGAGGTGTAAAGCATTCGAACATGGAAGGGGGCAGTAATAAGAACAGAGACAAAGCAGAGCCGGACGGCAGAGTGTGAGCGAAAGACAGTCAGCGAGAGGAGAGGGGAAGACGGGAGGGAGTGTTGGAGAAGAGATGAAGTATGGAGAGATGGTGACTCACTCCAGTGGTGGTAAAGCTCTGATTTATTCTCTCTGTCTTTTCTGGGTCATATACTGTGGGTGTACGAGGGTCTCTATTAGCACTCGGCCACTTGGAGCAGAAGCTTAAGCAACTTTAACACTGACTTCTCCTCTCGGATGCCGTCGAGCTAAGATGGAAGCGCAACCTCTAAAAACATGACTAAAAATAAAACTTTGTAACCTGGACTGCAATCAGCTGACGTACACCGGCCACCGAGGCAGCAGAAATTATGTTCAATCGATGAATTTAAAAAAAAAAATAAAAATGTAATTAACAGGAGGACTCACCCGATCACGACGATGACGAAATCCAGCATGTTCCAGCCGTTTCTCACGTACGCGTTCTGGTGCATCACCAAACCATAAGCGATGATCTTCAGAAAGGTCTCGATTGTGAAAATGATGAGGAAGGCATACTCAACTGTTTCCTGCGGACACACAGACAAAGAGGAAAGATGGCTTTTTAACAGGAACAAGCATCATTACAAACAGTGTGAGCGTTTGGTATGTAGACAGTAGACAGAGTTACACAGACACTGAGGGACGAACACACTCAAAAAGAAACAGACGAAAACATTTTAGGTCAGCAGTATGAATGAATACGTGTTCACTGGAGTAAACATAAGTTTGTGCGGAAACACCAGATAAAATAATTAAAATAAGTCGAGGACCTTGTAGAGAAATACTTTACATTGTGTTCACCATAAACAAATTCACCTGACAGTTTTAGTTCTAACAGCTTGCCAGTACAGTTATTATACCTGTCTAATATTAGAATAAATATTACAGGATCTAATATTAGAATAAATATAAAATATCTATAATAAACCTACATGGATATCTATAAAAAATGTCTGCGATATAAATAGTTTTTAAACTCCCATTTTACTCCCTAATTCTCCCAGTTCATCTCATTTAATCATTAACTTCAGTTATGCATCAATGTACACTCTGCTGGTTTACCACAGCAAAAATATTCAAGGATTCAAAGATTCAAGGTGTTTTATTGGTCATAAACAATAAACAAAAAAATTAAGACAAATAAGAATAAGGAATAAAACACACAAGAAATAAAATAAATATATATGAATGTATACATTTATATATAGAGAGATAGAAATACCAGAAATAAATAAATCAAATTGACAAACAGTGCAAAAGGGGAATAAAATTAATAAAGAAAATAATAATAAGCTTATGTTCATGTGTATATACACAGTGAAAAGTGCAAAGTGACCGGTTGGATTGTTATTGAGAATTGCACAGCAAATTAAAAAATAATAATTATAATAAAAAACAAACTGTGCATTGCAGCTATAACATCACTTATTTCTTCTATTCATGGAAAATATATCTTGTATTTTGATAAGGATATTATCAGTCAACCAAACCAAAGATCTAACTAGAAAGTTATCACATGAAGCAAACACACACAATCATATCAGAGTCTCATGCTTTTTTTTTCTTCATTTAAAAACCCAGTGACACCAAAACCAAAGAGCAGCCCAAAGCACAGCGTCCTTCTACATTATTGAACACCGGCGTTCAACCAGAGCTAGAAACCCTCACCGTGTCCTGACCTCCTTCTAATCTGATTCTCACACTTCCCCAACACTCGTCCCTGCACACATTCACAGAGCGCTGTGAAAACCATGACAACATGAGAAACGTTGATGAGGTGCAGATTCAGGCTGGATAAGAAAGCTAAGAGCATCAGCGGTTTTATGCTGTCAGTGTTTGGCTTTACGATTTAAACCTGCACAACTTTTGTCTCCCTCCTCAACGAGCGGCACCGAGATTAATTACACGAACACTAGTTTTGCGTCGCCTGAGCCTAGAACGATCTGACTGCCCTTCACCGTCATTCTGCTGTAGAAGGAGAAAAACGGTGGTGAGTTTATATTTCTTTCATCTTGGGCAGAACTAAGAACAGGATGCAGCGATGGTAGAATTATTATGGTGGAACTTTTGCATTCAGGGAGGCAAGAACTGCCATAAAAAGCCATAATCCCCCAAATAAACTACCAAGACTTCTTTATTGCACCATCAGACCTCCTGCAAACCTAATTTTCAGCATGTGTCTTGCTGCCTGAAGATTCTCCAGGTCATGGTTGTTCTTGTAGCTTAATCGTGGACTTGCTTGAGTTCCTTGAAGACGTTTCATCCAAGAGGCTTCATCAGCTCTGACTGACTAGTTGGGAGTTCCAGATGCTTCTATCCTTAAGGAGCCATTAACACCTGAGGGTTTCAATTGGGGGTTTGTTGCTCCTCCCCCTCGTTATGTGAGTTGTTAGTGCTCCCCCTGACACAATGGGGTTCATTAGGGTCTTTTGTGGTGAGGTGTGGATGTGGGATCATCTTCCTGGGGAGAGATCTTAGGACTGAGTTGTAAACAGGTGAGAGGTGATGCCTCAGACCTCCACCTCTGTTGAGGGATTCCAGTTTGACATAGATGGGCTTCTTTCACCCCCTCTCTCAAACCAGCTGTCCTCCCTGCAGGCCAACATCTGTACGTTGTTGTCAAGGGATTTTAAAAGCAGGAGCAAGCAAATAGCCAAATGACCCGTAATCTGCAATCAAGGTTGTTCCCCTCATTGGTTGTGGCAACCCAGTTGTTGCTGATTGCCCTCAAACGCCTCACTATAGGAAATGGGAATGATGCTACAAAAGTCAGATTTAAACTTGTTTATGCAGCAAAATACAGAGACTTACTTTGCCCTAAGAGGCTCTGTGTGAACTCATCTGGCCTCAGCTTGAAAAACAAATATTCATTTATATGTAAAAGTCTTGCAGTGTAGTTTCAAATGTCACAGGCCTGACGCACAAGAGCTTCAAAAGACTGAACTCATCTTTTGCTTTCTCCTTAAATCAACTCGTCTTTTCAGCCCAACTGACCGCTGACATGCATGCACCTCCAAAACCTTCATAACAAGACAATCAGACAGCAGTTGCACTAATAATACCAATTATAATAATGATAAAACCAGTTGACAAACACATTAAAATATCCATCTTGTTATATGTCTAGAAGACGGATTGTGAATATGTAAAACTAAGGTGAAATTGTGACCACTGTGGAAGAAGAAAGGGCCGCGGCACAAACACAAACACGACTCTAAAATGGTGAAAACAGATTTACTAGGTCGGATAACCGGGCGGAGAGCTCTCACGGCTTGAGTGTATCAGAGTGAGGCAGAGGTTAAAAAAGGGACAAACACACTTTGAATAAAGTGGCTGTTTTTAGAGGGTATGTAGAGATTAACACCAGTGATGTAACCCAGCAGTGCGCCTTTCTCCGGTTGTTTCAAAGGCACAGAGAACACGGGAACATTAAGCCATCAGGTTGAGGTCGACTGGGAGCGAAGCTGACAAGAGAGGCGCACGCAGCTCGACAGAGGTGGTATGTGCACTTTAGTGCAGTGAGATGTGCGAGGAGCTGGAGGTGGACACACCAAAGGTGACTCAGCTTGTTTGGTACAGTCCTGGGACCTCCCTGGAGATGTGAAACCAGAGAGACGCCCTCTTCATCCTTTATGCATGAGGCAGGTCAACGTAAACCCTGCAAACAGGCTGCCATTCAAAATATCTGTCCATCAGTACAAAACCGCGCTAAACGTATTACAGACAGGAATTTAACTCTTGACATGAGAAGCACAATGCAGATAATGGCACGCACACGTATATTATGATATACATAATAACCTCTCCTGCCCAAGGGAGCCCTTAATCCCCTGCTCTGTGTTCTCCGCGGACACCATAAATGCAGGAGTGCTGCGGGCCGCGGGGCTCGTTTTCCCAACAGTTTACTGCAGATTGTGAGAAGCACTTAGCCCAGAATAAGAGACATGGGCCTCTTTGTTACTGAAGTAAAAGGTTGAGTTAAGCTCACGGCTGCTGCCTCCGTGACGGAGCATGCTCGGGCCGCGGGGAGCAGAGAGAACAGGGCGATTCATACCAGGATGGAAGGAAAGTGACAGAGACACGAGTGAACGATTTTAGAGACCATAAGAAGGCAGAGCGGAGTGCTGCTGCAGCTATCTGTTAGCGGTTAACGAGAACAAACTGGCCGATCTTGTTCAGTTTTAGGCCATGATGTGGGAACATGAGGATGTTCTTTATAACATCTTCTCCTGTGTCGTAACTGAGGCACTAAAAACAGTCGTCAGAACAATTTTTACTCTCCAACCTGCAATAAATGTGTCCCTTGTTTGTTAAGGCGTGTTGAATATAATCACTAATGATAACCATTCCCTCTCAATTAACCAGTAATTTATTCATTCATCAGCATGTTGAACCGTGAGCAGAAATAGAAAGAGAGAGAGAGAGTGACAACAAGAGGAGGAGAGCGAGGAAAGAGGCCTTTAGGGATGACCATAAATATCTGTGACTCATCGCAGTTTATTTGTGCTGTAAAGAGACTTACTGTACTGTGGTTCCTTGTCTCATACAGTAAAACGCTATCAGCAGTTCATGTGGTCACTTCGCTTGCTGCTATTCTCTGAGGTACACACACCACAACATGAGGCGCTTACACAGACACACATGTTAAAGTCCTGAGACTCACGCTAACAGCAAACTCACGCTCAGAGTTCCTCCTCTAACTTGCCACAGGGCGAGCGTTCATGACTACAAGCACAACTCCGTTCATCTCAGAGCTCCGTTCGCCGTACGACGGAGGATGCAAACCCACCGAAGCGTGCGTTTTTCTACATAACTCGCCAGGTGGAGAGCGATAACGTCGACCTATTAACGGTTCAGACGGGCCCGTCTGCAGCGCCACAACTCATCCTCCTGCAGACACACGGGGGGATCGCTAATTTAATTTTATGCCTCCTAATAAGTGGGAATGAAGACATAAAAAGACAATAAAACAGCTTGTAATTATAGCACATTGTTCACACGCTACGACTTAATATTTCAATAAAGTCAGTTTATCTAAACTAATTACAACCCTCAAACACATCGCAGAGCATTAAATGTGAAACAGCGGAAATATTAAATTTACACATTTTTATTATGTGTTGCACAGACACACAGTTATTTTATAGATTTTTATTAACAAACACCCTCAATAAACTAAAAGTTCTGCAGTAAAACGGTTGCATTTTACAGATTTGGCTCAAACTCTAACTATCAAACAGCCTTAATAACGCGTTAACACATGCTGGAGACTGTTAAAAACTAGTCTTATTTTAGAAGACAAATAAAGTAAACACTGCTGTTACTTCCTTAAAACTTATTAAAACATTGCACTAGGATGAAAATCTAGAACGACAACCAGCTATTTAGAAATAATCCTGCAAAGCCCCACCGGGAGGAATTCAAAAACTAAAAACGTGCCTCATTCAGTGTTGTGACCCGGCCTGTGGGCTGCAAGACTGACTTCAGTTTTATTTCATTAAATAAATACCTTAAGTGAAGCTCCAGCAGCAAGAGTGTGGTGACAATACAAGAGTCTCCAGGCAGGCAGGACTTAAATCCACCTTCTCCTGGTGGACCGTTCAGACATTACCACCCAAAAACTCTGCACTGCCGCCAGAACAGGCCTGAAAGACTCAACCTGAAGCGCAGAGCATCTTTGGACACTTTAGAATTACAACGTTTAAATGCAAGAAAAAGGAAAAATTAAAAAACTAAGATTTACATTCGTGGCATAAACATTTATATTATATTAATTTAACAACACATGGACACTAAGAATGCAGGAAAAATAATGTATAAATAATGTTGGACATTTTCTTTAAAAAAATAAATAAAGTAAATGTAATTTGGCATAATTGGCATGACATCCTCGGATCTTTGTTCTAGAACCTAAAAAAAAAAAGTCCAGCTGCTTCCTACTGCAGCTCCTATGATCACTATGACCTGGATGGCTGAGAATCGACACACACATATTGACACATTATCACAATAACTGTTGCGTTCCCATTAAAAATATAATTTCTGTAATTTTACACACGTTTCTATGCATTTTTTAAAAAGTACAGTTAAATATTATGCTTGTTTTCTGCAAAATGTATTTATTTATTTTCACTTTGCAACTGCATCCTTGTCGTAATCTCAAAAAGTTTAAAGGCATAAATCTGTTTTGTTTTTTTTTTGGAAATAAATGAATGACATTTTCTGTGAGAGTTAGATGAAAAGCTCGCTGCCACGCTCCTGTCTAAATATGAGGCGACTGACTGTTAGCTTAGCTTCACATAAAGACTCTGAACCAGCCACACATCCAGACTTTGGAAACAAAACACACCTACAGTCGTCCTCAAATGTCTTCATACCCTTCCCTTAAATAAAAGGCAAAATTCACAAAAGTCCCTCAAATGACAAGTAACTGAAAAAAGTAATAATAAATAAAAATTTGCAAAATTATAATTTAGTGAAATAAGACATTGCTTTTGAATTGTGGATGGAAAGAATAATAATTTAAAAAAAAATAAAAAATAGTTAAATTAGAGGACTTTGCTGATGAGCAGTGGCCAAAATCAAAATACCTGTCAACAGGTAGCAGGTGTTTTTTTTGGAGTTTTTTAAAAAATATTTCTGTTGAACCACAATTCAAAAGCAATGTCATGATTTTCATTAAATTTTTATTTATTATTACTTTTGTCAATTTCAACTTATTTCCTTGACAGCTGATTTTTTTCCCCTTATTTAATTGGATGGTATGAATATATTTAAGGACAACATCCACTAAGTCAGATGTTATATATTGTTTGTTTTATTTACCCAAAATTCCAACAGTAAAAGCCCAATACTGACTGCCCCTAAAAGCACAACTGGTTGATTTTGCATTTCAATTCACAGACTGCTTAACATTTTCAACACAGATATGAGAACGCTAATACAAGCTTATTTCTTACCAAGATAGCGCTTCAAAAAAGTTTGGCATAAACCAACCACAAAAATAGTTAATCATATGGCACAGCAGCTTAATTAAACCTGATTCTGAATGCGATGTCAAAGTCTATTACTATCAGTTTAAAGTCACTGTGAGACAGCGAACCGTTCAACCGTAAACTACTGCGCAGTGAATTGCATGAAGAGGATCCTGCTTATATTAAAACACAGGAACTTAATTTGCTTGTACCTCGGGGACAGACAACGAACAAAATCTGAAAACCGCAAATAATATATGATAATAATAATAATAATAACAGGAAGACACAACAATGACACAATGGGGCCGTCACAACATACAGCAAAGATGATAATTTACCAGTAAATTAAATGTACAAATCTCCCACCGAGACCAGTCAGCCTGAGACGCACTGACAGCCTGCAATAAACCTAAATGATATATATGAGAAAAGAAGACATGAAGCCAACAGGAGGATGTGTGTGATCAGAAAATATCACAATAACGTGGTTGAAATGTGGTGAAAAAGAAAATACAGACCAAAAAAAAGGAAACTTACTCTCACATTAGCTCACTTACACTCTGAGCTACACCCCATTAAATGATGAAACTTTAATATGGCATTAAAATTTAAAGCATCGTGTACAAGTAGAGGCCGACGTCTGCTGCTCGATCCCCCGACATATACAACACGTACAGTACATGTGCATGAATCCTCTAACGAACTCGTGTTTAATGAGATTCCATGTTTTCCTGACTTCACGACCACCTGACTGCCGCTACATGTGCGTGTTTGAACATCTGAGCGTGTGGCGGCGAGCCCCGAGTCACATGAGTCACCGTGACATCATGCATGTTTGATATCTGTGTGCGACCAGAACGCTTACAAGCGGAGCAAACACAACAAACTCCCAGCCATAATACCGACGTCAGCGCCCATATGCAGCGCGGTGTAAACGGGATTCGGTGCGGCCACGGGAGCAGATCTCTGGTGAGCGCTACGGAAACATCGCGGTGTCCTTTCAGATCCGGTTCTGCACTCAATGAGCAGACGTACATTCTCACTCTGCCGCTATCTCCCTCCCCCATGCCCTCTCCATCTCGCTTTCCTTCCCTTGTCTGTACAGATCAGTCAGTGCCATCCAGCCGAGCCAGGTGGGTGAGGGCAGCCAGCGTTTAGTGCTTCTTCACCGCCTACTCCTGCAGGTTTGCACATTAAATAAGTGTGCAGTCTGCTCCAGTGTGCAGCGGGCCTGTGTTTATCTTGTGCATCTTTTTAATGAGGCCTGTTACACCAGTAGGTCTGCAACTTCAAATGTTTGCTTATTTCCTGTTTTTTTCTCATCACATAACAACAACAATTATTATTAGTTCTAACTGTTCAGATGTGTTACTGCAGCTCTGAACTACATCCTCTTGAGTGCAACACATCCAACAGCAACACTACAAAGCAACACAATGCACAGTCCATCTGTTGTTGTGCTCCATATCACTCCATACAGCGCTGCCCATGTGTTTGTATGTACAGTATAGAGCTGTCGTGTTTTTTTTAGAGCGTGTGTGCATGTAAACACAGGTTTATGTGTGAGTGTGCATGTGAAGAGCTGTGGGGGTGGGCAGGCAGGAGTTGTGTGAGAATGTGGATGTCACTCTGCCAAGGAAAACACTACAAGTGCAGGTCATGGAAAGTATACCCACACTACGAAAGTGAACGTCTTCACAAAGAAAGAAAAAAAAAATCACACTGGATATTTGTTGCATAAGGCGGTTGGTGATAGTTCTTCTTCCTGCGGTTACAACATGCAGTCGAGTAGCGATGCAGTCGCTGTTTTCTTATTTGCAAATTCTGCCGTGCATCATGTTGCGTGCACAGCAGCTGCGTGTCTTTCAGCTAAAAGTACCCAATCTGCTGAGGTTGGAAACGCTTTGCTTCAGTGTAGGCATTTAAGGGAGGAATGAGCTCATCAGGAGAACCATCAGCGCTCCTCTTGGTGTGGTTTCATTGTGCCAGCAACAGGTGTTTGCATGTTGAGAGGACAAAGACACAAAAGTATGCTACATACACGGAAGAGCAACAAGGCTAGACTTACTAACTTTGTGTTCTGCAGAGTCTGGACATCCAAACCTGATCGCTTGTCTTGAATTACACCTGAGAGAGAATCTTATTGGCTGCAGTCTTCTGCTGATGCACCCACGTCCATATGTCCATGTTACAAGGAAACATGTAGGTATCATGGAGGACAAAACATTACGCCGGCAAACAAATGTGTTGGATGGTAGTCTCCAAAAGGGAAAAACAAAAAATAAAACAACAAAGCAAAACTTAGGGGTAATAACTTTCAACCAATTACTATCTCAAATTTTGTTGTGCTTCACGTACAATGACAATAAACAGATTCTGATTCTGATTGCAAAACTTGAACATCATCAGTTGGTACAGTGCTGCATAGCTCTGCCTTAAAAGCAAACCATTTCCCCACTTCTCTCCCAGTGTAGTGACATCCAAGTCCTTGTGTCGCTGAGAGACTGAGCCTGGGTCTGTTTGTCTGACGCGTGTTTAAATAATAATTCACGGAGATACGTTTAAATAAGTTTAGCCTTTTATTAAAGGAAAACAGGATCATAACTCATACGAAAAAACTCCAAATCAAAGTAATCAAAATTAAAATAAAATAGCACTCAAAATAGCATTATAGTGAAAAAGCGGTCAACAAAAAATACGGCAACCCAGCTCACCCCCTCTCCCTCTTCTCCTCACAAAAGCACAGGTGAAGTGGTGAACAGGTGAGCTTAAATCCCCGCCCATCTACCGGAGCCGCCATCTCCCGATCAAATGTGACCATCAAAAAAGATCACAATCAAAATAACAATAATCAATCTGCTCTTTATCCTTGTAACAAAAATACAGATCTACTCATGGCTCCTACACCCAGTATACTCATATACACCATAAATTCCAGTCTATTGAGCGCACCTGAATATAAGCCGCACCCACTAACTTTAAAAAGAAAACAAGTTGTGTACAAATACAGGCTGCACTTGTCTATAAGCTGCAGGTGTCCACGTTGGAACATGAGATATTTACACAGAAAGGTTTTTTAAAGTTTTAAATAAATACATACCTTAAATGCTTTTTTTCCCAAACAGTGTCTGTAACACGGCTGGTTAAGAAAATAAAAACCACAGCAGCCTACCAGGAAAAGTCATTGATCACTATCTTCATCTTCCTCCTGCACTGAAACCACTAAAGTCATCTTCTTCAGTGTCGGAGTTGAACAGCCTCAGAATTACTTCGTCACACACTTCCTCAGTCTCTCTGTCGCTCTCAATGTCACTTTGGTCTCGAGGCAAATTCATAAAAATACATAAATTAGCCGCATCGTTGTTTAAGCCGCAGAGTTCAAAGCCTGTGAAAAAAGTAGCGGCTTATAGTCCAGAATTTACGGTACAGAGCAGGTGACCCGCCTTCCCAGTTCAAACTGACCAATCAGCTTAGAGCTCTGGAAAGTAGCTGATAAAGTCAACAGCAACTACACATTAATCTCTGAAGATTCTTCAAACCACAGTTTATAGTTCCACAATCAGTCATCAGCAGTGAAAAACCAAAATGAGCCAAACATTTGGACTTCCTTCTGTATTTACCTGAAGTACCTCACAGTGATTGACCAATCAGATTTGAGACCCCACCTACTCATCAACCACATAGAAAAGCTGCTAGAGAGGCGTGGCTCCTCGTAGAGCTCCAGCACAAGATGGCTTCCACAAGAGACAAACTCCAACAGGTGAGGGTTTTAAAATGTCCTGTTTGCTTCAACCAAACAAATAAACTTAGCTTTAAGAAGAAGTAAAACTCTGACTGTAGTCGCCGTGATTCATCGCCACCTTTCGACACCAAAGCCCTGCATGTAGTCGGGGAAGGAGCTACTGCTGCTTAACAGCCTATTAACGGCTGCATCTGTTTATTGTGGCTGATGGTCATAAACTTTCCACATCTAGAGTTTTATATTAAGGGTGGAAGGACAGAGCGAGAAAAGTGTCGTCGTCCTGGGATGGGCAGTAAATGCAGCCCGAGTGAAATGCTACCTTGTCCCATAAAATCCTGAGATGTTCTGCAATACGTGTCTCGTGCCCTCTTTCCTCACCCAGCTCCAGTCTTTCAGGTCATCAAGGAGTGAAAATAGCCACTTAGTGTTGTGTGTGTCCCATTTACGAGTTCAGGAAACTAACATTTCTTTTTTTTTAATTTCTCGTCAGTTGGAAATTTATCCAAAATGTAGTGTAAAAACAGAGAGTTTATAGTAGTTTTGTGTTTTAAAACTGAAATCAAACGTTTATGGAGCGTCAGTACTCAGAGTTTATGAATTAAAAAAAGAATAAATACAGTTTGTGTCAAAGCACTGCAAAGTGACAACAAACAGTTTAAACTGACTTCTGCTGTGACTGTGTGGAGACTGAAGGATAAAGTTAATGAGTAAATGTCTGTGCTGATGTGAATTTACTATGAAATCAAATCAAGACATAGTTAGTGATGGAAGACTTGTTTATGATGTGTGTATATACTTATGTGTGTGTTGGATATGCGTTTGTGACAGAGGGATACAACCATGTTTAGCAACAGGCCCTCTCAGTTTCTGTCTGCTGTTTAGCAAATGGGAGGATGTCGATCTTAAAAACACTCAACTGTAATGAACTACAGCTAAAAGCGAGTAAAATTCTTGTAAGTCAAAATGTAAAACAGAACAAAAACTCAAACAACCTGTGTTCATCCACAGACACATCGTAGTTTCCTGTTGCTCACATCTGTAATTTAACACCAAAAATTGGAAAGCATTACACTTACTAGCATCCCTGCACCGGCTACCTGTTACATAGCAAACTGATTTTAAGGTTCTTTTATTTGTATATAACGCCATTTATGACTCACTTCAGAACTTCTCAGCCTTTACTCTGGAGCCATCCCTCTACACCAGCTAGATGGCCTCCAAGCTTCAGAAGCTGGTCGAAGTGTTGGTCGGTTTCTAAGCAGGAAGTCGTGCAGCTAAATGTTTGCTGCTTCCAGGTGAAACATTCATGAACAGCGGACTCACAGTAAACAGGTTTATTTACATTCTAGAGCTGTTTCTGCTACTAACTTTAAAACGTGTCAGCCAGAATGAAAACACACCAAATGCTGTACTGGTGGCTGTAAGAGTGAACATGGGAGGAAGAAGTGGAGACTTTGAGACCAGCGGGAAACCAGTTGACCGTGACTGGGTGGATTATTGTTTTTATGTAAGCTGTTGTGCTTCAGTGCAGCTGATGTCGGCCTTTACAACTGCAGAGTTAATCTGCAAAATCAGATAACTCCATTTTTGTACATTTTGAGAAAGCTTATTTTTTTGTTGTTTGCTTGAGATAAAATCAATCAGACTGAAGCTGAGTGGATTTGACTCAGTAGAAATGACAAAAATAGAGATAACTGAAGTTTGATTGATGTTGTCTCAGGTAGACAATGGAAACGATCTGAAGGTTTGTGAAGATGGCGTTACCTGTTTTTGCAAATGAACTCTTCAACTGTTGGCTTCTCTCCTGCTCTCTGTGCTCACATGTGCTGCATTCTTAACCCCTCAGAGGTCCGCCGTGATATAATCATGACATTTTCGAGACATCATGACAGAAAAACTAGCACGCATACAGCCATGCCGTCAATTTCACTCGAAAGTGCAGTTTTTAAACTCTACCCCAGTTTTTGTTTAATGTCGACAGAGCACATAGAACCAGAGATAGGATGTTATAAAAGTGTGTACAATATAAGCGTAAAAAATCAGCACTGCAGGCATTTCTTTCAACATCTCCGTCATTTTTTCATAAAAGGAGAGAGAAAGCCACACTTGCCTTTTATATAGTTGCAAATGTTTGTTTTAGTTTGATATTTATATCAAATTTACCTTTTCATGTTCATATCTGCAACCCATATTTACATTTTCAACATTCAAACACTTCGTTTAGCACGTTTGTGGGTTTTATTGTAATAAATATTAACATTTTTTCCAAATTAGATTTTATATTTTTGAACCCAAATGTTAATATAGCAGGTTAAAATGAAAAAATAATAGTCAGCTCATATAGGTGATGTTGTGCTGAAAGAAAATGATACCAAACATGGGCACGCTAGACATGTTTCTATGTGGTGTATAAAGACAAAACAGACCTCTAAGGGTTAAACAGCTGTTCTCAGGCACATATTTGTCCACTTCTCTTCTCAGACAACAGAATAGGTATGAATTAGTGACTGTCGTGTGGTTCTGTTTTGCTTCAGACTCTTCATCCTGAAGTGGAAGAAGGTTAAACAGCCAGTCTAGAATAACCAGGCGTCGTACAGTCATGGGGAAATTAACCTCCTTTGTCTTATTTTGAGCTTAAAGTTTTTCTCACATTCTGATGACATGTGAGACTTTCATTAATGAAATTCAGCCGGGTAGTTTTTGCGTAATCCTGCTTACAAACAGGCAGCACTGAAAACCCACAACAGTCCTGCATGGTGAGGAATGATTCCCTAAATCTGAATGCAGAGTCGTGTTGACGTATAAAAAGCAGTGACGGTCATGTCAGCGTTTGTCTCCTTAGTGGAGATTCTACTGATGCAAATACGACCAGGACTCAAAAGCAGACAGGATCAGAGTTTTGGAATTAATTGCACCTTTAAGAATGAGGTATTTTTGCACAGCTGTTAGATGCATTTTATTCGTAATACGTTATATATTATTTTCAGAGCCAATATTAATTCTGCTCTTGTTCCCCTTTAAGAAGACGGCCTGTTGGATGCAGACTCCGTGCACATGCTCTGCTGTTGCAAACCATCATGGCTGCACATTCACTCGGTATCCGCTCAAAGCTCTGACTCCCTCTTCGCTCTCCCTCGGTCACACACACACACACACACACACACACATCCGCAAACACACACACACACACACACCAGATAACAAGCGGGGACAGTGCTAGTGTGAGCCACAAATGAGCAGTTACGTTAAGTGACTAAACACATACTTCTACCATCATCTCTATGGGAGTCCACAGTCCAGACATTGCTGCTTGTGCCAGCCATTACACACACACACACACACACACACACACACACACACACACACGTACACAAACACAAAACCAACCGCTCTACCCCCCCTCCAACATGTGCACATTGCAAACAAACGGCCAAAACACTGACACATGAGCCACAGCAGCACTGCTCATACATTACACATCACCTACAAACTATAGATTAGATCAAACAGGCACAGTTTTTGATGTTTAATTGGCGATTTGCTCTTAACGAGGTATTGTTTAAGGGCACACGTTGGCCAGAAATTTTTTTAATAAGCTACTGAGGCTTGTTGTTGTTGTTGTTGGCACAGAGCGAGAAGGGCACCACATACATACATTATGCTGATGTCTAAAGCAGGGCAGCAGAAGACAGACACATGAGTCATGTTTTACTATGTTTAATATGCTTTAATTATCCTGCTTTGTCCATGAATAACTGTCAGGCAGAGGCAAAACATGGCGCTTTAATGCAAGAGACTGATGTGTTGGGAGGTTTGCATTTACACACATTTCTAATCTTGCTGTGCAATTATAAAGAGAATATCTGCAGCATCTGTAGCATTGGAACGAGGTTGATATAATGAGGAAGCATCAATAATTATATCAGATGTCAGCTAAGAAGAAAAAATAAAACTTCGATTTTGTTTGACAAGATCCAGTGGCTGCCTCTCGGTAGATTGTTGTCACGCTGAAGTGCTTGATGGCTGTGATCAGTGGAAAGGCATTGGCTTCGGGTCACGAGTTTGGGACCGTGAGAGAGTTGTTGGTCTGTATTTGCATCAAAAACGACTTCTTCATGTTGCTCATTTCCTCGTACACACTGTGCGCATTTCACGCCTATAACCGAGTCGTATGTAAAACGTATATTAGCTTCACTTTAAGTTTGTCTTTGCTGTCTTGGAGCATGTTGTTGTGACGGTTCACTGAAGCATGTCTGATGGTTGATGTAAACTTTAAGAGCTGAGAAACTATAGACCTCTGGTACCTGCTGGCATCACATGGTATGAACTGTACGGTCAGCATAATTTATACAATAGTTTTATTTTCTATCTTTGAATTATAAATCTTGCCACACAACAATAACCAACACAAGTGTATGATTTATAACCTATTAGTGCATGCTTTCATGAAAAGAGAGAAAGTTAAAAAGGTCCTAATATTGTCTGCATATAGGAGAAAAAATGTAATTAATGTCGCTTATTTCTACACAGCCTTTATCATGTCAGTAACAGAAGCTGCTACATGATCTCTGCTGTCTGACTGTGTGTCATAGCACAAACACAGCAATATTATATTTCATTACTGGGCGATGACAAGCGTGTAACTATCATTACTGAAAGAACATCTCCCTTGTTAATCTTAAACAAGCAGGACAGTTGAACATATCACAGCAAATTCAGTACATCTTCTGATCTTGTTGTAGCTCAAATATCAGCATCAAAGGAAACGATTTTGCCATAATGGCTTCACAATAGGAGGCACCAGCCCCGTATGTGGTCAGTCTGTCTTTCTCTGTGAAGCCACAGAGATAGAGCATGTTTTTCAATCGTTCATTTATTAGAAATACAGAAAAATGATCTATTATTTAAAAAGGAAAAAAAAACTGACATCCTCAGTTTCAGCAGCATCAAATGTGAGACTGATCCAAACTGTGAGCTCTCTGCTGGAATCCAAATGACCTCTGTGTTGGTTTGTTCATGGACATTTCAGTCTTTACATGTTTGTGTCCTTTTGTCCCCAGTAAAATAAATAGCTCTGCGGCTCCACAGTTATGCAATAACAGTGATACGGGCACGGACACTACCTGATACCAGACGCAATTCTCTGCATGTTGCCTTACGAAGGATGAGATGTATGAATCATATTCACCATGAAAAGGTCATTGTTTTACTCAGCTACCTTCAGCAGGAGCTGCCTGGGGTGTTGAGTCTCAGATAGATAAGTCAGAAATGACCTTAAAGCAAAGGCAATAGGGTTGGAGACTATTTGTCTGTCCCCTAGACAAGCTGGGTGTAGAGGAGACACAGTCACGTGCAGGACGCTCTGTGTGCTGCTCTTCTTACTATTGCAGTGAAATGACTAAACAAAGGAGGAGCAGCAAAGGAGAGCGCGACGCAAGAGAAGGCAGAAAATATGACTATGAGTCCCTGACAGGGTTTGTTGTCTTGTTGCACGCGTGCATGTGTGTATTTGTGTGCTGGCTACATCTTGTTACTCACTTGTGCCTCCTGGTGGTAGCAAGACCCCAATCTTTTGCCCTCTGTTCCGCCTGAGGAGGAAATTGCTTTCTATTTATAATGAGCTGCTGCATTTAACCAAGCCTTACTAACAAGACGGGCAGACTCAGGCTATTAAGGCCTCTGTGACTTTGCAGCAATGCAATGTTCTAACTCAAGCAGCTCTGCAGCACCTGGACTCTGTGTGCACAGCGTAGCATGACCAAAACAGATTCAGTACTTTACCCTGTGATTTAATAATAACAGACAATGAGCATTAAGTCACAATGCACTAAACAAAGCGTCCACAGATCCAGAAGTCGGCCTACTGCAGGGTTTCAGTGTCTGTCTGCTGAAAGCTACACCGCATTTGAATGTATCGCTGAGTAAAAACCTGCATGGCTTAGCAGCCTTGTGATATAATTTGATCCGTGCTTTACACATTAGGCCTCTCAGCACTGCAACTCAGGTTTCATATCAGTCCTCAGTCCACCTGTGAGGCTGCAGAGCATAGTAGTGTGAAATGGCAATCTTCACTACTGCCTTCCCTGCCGGCTGCTATAGCAGGACCAGCTCAGCGTTTTTCTGTCCAGCGCGCCTCCTGCGACTACAGCAAGAGTTCTGTAGAACAACTAAGGCCAAGCTGGCACACCTGCCCGATAAAGATTTCTATTGTTCCACCGCTGCTGCAAAAGGGAGAGATTGCATTATTCGCCCTCTGATTTAATGTCGACGCTGCAGAATTAATCCAAAGTTCTGTGCAAGGTAAAGCAGCCTGTAGCCAAAAAACACCAAGTGTGGTTAAAGAAGGCAGCTACGCATTGTCCTGACTGTAAGGATTACTGAAAGGAAGCCAATATAAAATAAATCTTCTCATATCTACTCGTCAGCTTGTCCTCTCATCTCTTCTCAATGACCTTGTTCATGAAGCATGCAAGCCGCATCAATGATCCTGTTCAGTGACAGGCAGCTAGCTTTTTAGTTAATTCTTAATGGGTGCATCCATAAATCCGATCTGACACACACTTTTAGAGCAGAGCTACACCAGGGCCATTAGCAGAGTGACAAATACCACACAGCAGCGCCATAGCAGCTTCAGACAACAGGCACAATGAAGGCGTCATCAAAAAGTGCCAAATTATGCTTCCACTTAGAGCCCTTTGCTTAAAGGGGCTGAGACGACACGCAGAAGGTAGCTTCCTTCCTAAAAACCACAGCTGATGCCAGCGTCATTCATCAGAGTCGGTATTAAAACACTTCTAGGCCTGCCTCTCTGCCAGTGTAGATTCTGAAAAACGCTCTGAATTTATGAACATTGCTTACGGTGCAAATATAAAGTCCAGAGATTTAGAGGCAGGACGGAAAGTTGCTGGTATGAAACAGCTAAACACCTGTTAACAGCATACACACATGTTTTATTAGCAGTCTGAAGCTGTGCACATATTTGTTAGAGGCTTCTGTCACCGTTTGGCTCTAAAACACAACAGAGCAACGATTCCACTGAATGTCTCTTAACACTCAGACAAACCTCACATCTACAGTACGTTCTGTGGTACAACCTTTGCCCTGTAGCAACATTACAATATAGAAAAGGTAGAAGAACAACCAAAGTACAAATTCACGACGCTGACTGTTTCCCCTCTGGCTCTGATTCTGAGACCAAAGATGAGGTGACAGATCGGTGCCAGTGATCCTTGTTTCCCACTTTAAAATCAGCACATCTGCCTGTAAACATACATATTGTTTTTCACATAGTGCTTTCATACATCTCCTTTATTGTGAGGCAGAATAAATGTTCTCATTCAGATGTGAAATGCACAGATGTTTGGCTGAAGTCAACCAGCCTCAGAGCATTTTTTGTATCTCTTGTGTTTCTTATGCAAGTGTGAGCATTTCCTCTCCTTGTCACCATCAGGACAATCGACCTCCTTCAAACTTTATTCCAAACTAAACTTGACAAGCTAATGTACACACTACTGTAGCAGACACTGTACTGTCCCAGATGGCCCACTTTCCTCTGATGCACCAGTACTGTGTAAACAAACACCCCGAGGTCACCCTCCAGGAGGTCAAGCCGGGAAGTAGTACACCTTTACTTCGCTAAAGTACACCAGACACACCGTCAACCAAAGCTTATCTTGCACAGCGGGTTCAGCGGTGTCTGAGACAGAGGAGCGCTCCTGCCATCAGTTACAGCAGCCTGGTAACCTTTTCTCCAACATGCTCCGGCTCTTAAATGAAGCTTTCAAATGTCTGCACACTGTATACGCTGCTCATGAATCATTGAACGCTACAGCGAAATTCTGTTCACGCCAGCGCCACGTTCCGCGAGTCTGTCTGGCTTTTGGAGAGTGCACTTATCCTCAGCTGTGGAACAATGCTTACAACACTACATCACCCATAATTCATCACACAGACATAAATGCACAAGGTGCACAGAGTGGTGCAATGACGGGAAAAAAAATCTATAAATAGAAAGCCGAATAAAACCAGTGTACAGTAAAACCATGACATGATAAAGCACCGCCAGAGTGTTTCTCTATGTCGGCACAGCAGATACTTCAAATCTGCATAATAAAACAGTGAAGAGTGCAGCGGCTCCGTGGCTATATCTTAATCTCAGAGGGGTGATACAATCAAACTTTACCAACTGTAAGAGAATTATGAAGCGGCAACGCATTTTGCAATGTACTGTAAAACAATTTAGCCATAAACGAGAACGAGCCAACAAGAAAACAGGCACTAGAGGAGATAAGCTTCCCTTTGCTTTTCTTTTTTTTTTAACAAACACAGTTAAAATCTTGCTTTTTACATTCTACTATTCATTTTACAGATAACAACACTTAATTCAAGCTAGGCCACGAGAGACTTTGAAAGTCTCAGATAGTCAAAATGAGAACTCAGAGCACAACAGGCATCAAACAAATCAACTGATGACAGTGTATGTTGTACTACTCACCAGGTCGTGGTTGGTGGAGTTGGAATCATCTTCAGGAAAAGGGACGTAGACAGCTAAGGCCATACAGTTGGCAAAAATAGCAATTAATATAAAGATATCAAATGGCCTGAAAACAGAAGTTAAGGGAAACACACAGAGAAATGACACAGCATCGTGTGATTAAATATTATGGATAAATAGGACGTCTCCAGCTGTGACTCTGCAGAGCGAAGTCATACATGATGGAGGATTTATTTATTTTTCATGGATCCTCGCTGTTGTTTAGTACTTCTTGTTTAACTGCACATTACATTCATGTTAGTTTTGCACCTTCTTTCACAAGTTTTCTTCTTTAATTTGAGAATCAAGCTGCGTTAGTGTGTTTTCACTGACAAGCAAACTGCTGTTCAGATGCTCTCGGTGCATGTAGACACAGTTTTTAAGAGCAATTTCCAAGAATATAAATAGATATAAATACAAATATCTCTAAATCAACGACATCAAAGCTGAACAAATAGGTGAACATTTATGCGTGCGAGTATTGCCTCTCCCAGAGAGAATTAATAAAACTGTATCTTAGAAGTCATGCTTATTTATTTAATTGAAGTGATGCATATATTTAAGATGAAACATAAAAACACAGGAACAAGCATCCATCCACCTCCAACACCTTCCACATGACGCTCAGCAGTTAAATTTACGACCTAACTTTTCTTTAAAGACGTGTAATAAAGCAGAAACTAAAACAGACGTGTGACAAAGACTTGCAATCGTGCTGCACTGTTGCATGAGGTCCACGGAGAACAATTTGGGACACCTGACACAGCTGCATTTCCTAAAGTGTACTGGTAGCAAATCCCCAGGGAGGTTTTTTTTTTTTTTTCCCCCAACAAACACGAAAAGACGGATTATGAAATGTATCTCTGCGGTTCAAGTTTGGCAATCTCCTTTATAGCATCTGATGGCTTTTATGGCGGCAGCGTAACCTGCTGCTGAGCTGCTTTAGCTACGAGTCCCACCAACATGTCAGGGTTTGATGTTCACTTTGTCTGAATGGAAGGAACATTAGCTTCTAGTTTAGCTGTCTAGTTTTCCAACATTACCAGCAACCGCAACATGTGGTTTAAGAATAATAAACTGATTGACTTTTAAGCCTGCAGCTGTAAATCAACAATATTTAGCAATGGAATCCAAAGTCTAAACCAGCAAAAATAAGGCAGACATGTAGTATTTTTCCCCCTTTAAGTAACCTGCTTACATCTTCATATAAATGCATATTATGTATATATGAATGCATATATATCACCATGTGGTAGTCACTACTAATTGCCTCCAACACACTCAGGAGCTGTGAACCAGCAGAGCTCCAACTAATGATCATCGTCGCCACTATAGAGAAATATGATCAACCGTAATTCTCTCAGCCGATCAATGAGCTGCAGGTTGAAAACTGTCCATCAAGGTTTCTTGCAACCAAGATGATGTCTTGTTTTATCTGACCAACCATCCAAACCTCGTGCTTCTGCTTGATAAATGATTTAAATAATCATCATAATACCAATCAACTAATCATTTCAGCCCTTTGAACGAGGACTGATCAGAGCCACTGTAAAGGATACTTCCACTCCACCAGGCTGATGCAGGCCCTGCGTATGGGGTTGTTGAGGTTCAGGCAGAACAGAGCCCTCGGCGGCCTGCTGTTGGCGTTGCTGCCCTGCTTCTTGCTTTTGGCATACTGCTGCCGCTTCTTCTGTGCCAACGCACCTACCGGGATGGTAGAGGCTGTCGGGGCAGGCGGGGCGGGAGGAGCAGGCGGTGCCGCCGGGGCTGGGGCTGGGGCCGGAGCGGGAGCAGGGGTCGAGGCTGGAGGGGCTTCTGGGGCTGCGGGGGCTGGGTCTGGGGCAGGCCCGTTGGCGCTCATGGTGCGGGCGTGGCTCTGTGAGGAGCATCCAGCAGCATGGATCTGCCAGGGTAGACAGGGAGGCTAGAGGAGGGCAGAGAGGTCTGACCAAAGAGCTGGCACGTCACCAGGGCGAGGGACTCTGATGCTGCTGGCATAATTTGCCTCTAAAAAGAGAAAAGGTGAGAAGAGGTGGCATCAGTGCATTAGACCTTTATTCCAAAAACTAAACGGATAAACGATGTTGCTGTTAAGCGATGGTTGATCACCTTAAACCTGAAATCACTACAAAGGCTTCACGTTTAGCTTTTAGGCTCCTATAGTCCATCTTTACAACTCTGCATGGAGATATTTTGTCCTGTATGTTTGACCTAAAGGCCACAGAGCAACTTCACAGATGATCCAGCTCTAATATTCCCCATCTGTTGACACTGCTCTCAGTCATTGCTCCGATTGCTCAAATACCTGAATAATGTAAATACGCTGCTTTATCTCCAGTCAGCCTTTCTGTACGCTGGCTGTGAATGGCTCGAAGCATCACTGCTATTGTTGTTTTTACTGACAAGAGTATTATCATCACTCTTATTTTTCTGTCTCTCGTCGTGCTCCTTCCTTTCATACCCGTGTTTTCTACTTTGTTATAAAAATAACGATCTTACTTTGCTTTGCCTTAACTTACAATCAAGTTGAAGCTGTGACATTTATGCAATGTAGATGCAGATAAACAGTCTGGTAGCTGCTCCTTATGGGCTCATAGTCAACATACGGGCCTACAGTTCATGTTTGGGACTACACCAGAAGTTTGGCAGTTTAACTCAGCAATATGTGAACCAAACACAGCTAACGTCAAAGCAGAATAAAGCCTCCGTGTCTTATTGTGAACTCCACTGGTGTGCTGAGAGACACAGAGCTGCAAAAAAACAGATTTCATGATGCCGGAAAATGTGAAAGGCAGTGAAATATCCCTCAGCTCCTTCCTAAAACTACAACAAACATGGCAGGTTGTCACTGCCCCACACTGAGCACATTCATCAAGGCAATAATAATAATAATAATAATAATAAAAGCAGGTGACATGCAGTTAGAGCCAAAACAGGAGCAAATGCAGCCTGTGAATCCCGAGCTGCCACTCTCAGGCATCACTTGGTCACATCAGTTGTGTAAGTCCTTGAACTGCGAGCAGGCCCCGCAGAGGAAGAAACAGAAAAGGTCACATTGCAGTGATGCTCCAAGAAGAATTCATCTTCTTATTGCACAGGAGGGTTAAAACAATACAACATGTGATGAGTGTTATTGTTGTAATGACTGTGAGAGGTGGATTCAGGCTGGTAGCTCTTTGTTTTTTCCTTTTTTATTTTTTTAAACATCTCCTTTGTGCTGCTGCGCTTCTGTCTCCTTTCTGGTAGCCAAGGCTAGTGCAGGGCTCAGTGTGGGAACAATATGCGTATTAAATGCCCCCCCTCTTTTTTTCTTTTTTTTTTTTGTTGGAATATTAATTTCACTGCTGCATCGACATGGTCGGGCCGTGATGCAAATCAACACTGACGTTTCCATGAGCGATTCGTGACAAAATAAACCATCATCAAGCGTCCTCACGTTTCTCCTTGGACAAGGTAAGACAAATCCCCCCCCTCTCCAAAAAGAAAAGGATGGAGAATGACAGGCTGATTGACTCTGAGCGCTCGTATAGTGAAAATTGAGCAGCCGTCAGATGGTCCTCGAGAAGGAAAAAAAAAACAGCTGGCAACGTTTTCCCAACAAACCTCAATCAGGGAGCTAATACAGTGGACGGTCCACATGATGACAGGCGGAAGGTGCGAGCCCTGGAGGTGCGCTATTCTATTTATCTGTGTATGAGCCTCCTCTGAAGCCACCAGCGTCGAGAGCAAAGTGGCCATTAGTGAACTGCTGACAATAATGAGAGAGAGAGAGAGAGAGAGAGAGAGAGAGGAGGGAAAAAAAAATCAAAGGCATCATGCAGGAAAACGCAGCTATGCTAAGAGGCTAACTTCGGTACCTTTTTTATTCTGGAGACTTCAGGGTTCAGCCGCGGTCCTCTCCGCTCGCTAACGCGGCTCCAGAGCGTCGGAGGGCGGAAATAGAGCAACAAACGCAGGTCCCGGTGCCGAGCGGCGGGTTATAATTCATCGGTTTCCCCCCTCCCGGCGAGCAGGCTGGGAGAGACACACGGAGGGAGGCTGTGCGTTAGAGGAGCTCTTCCATGGTGACTGTGGAGAGCTGGAGACAGCAGAGAGTGCGCACCAGACAACAGAGCATCCTCGTCCGCTGCCTGCTTATCGTCACAGCAGCGCCAGTGAACAGTGAAACGAGAGGACAGCAGAGAGCAGCTCTCCTCCTCCTCCTCCTCCTCCTCCTCCTCCTGCTTCCTCCTTCCTCCTCTTCCTCCTCCTGACTCTCACATAGGTGCTCGGTGCCAAGTGCCCGGTGCTACCTGCTACTGCTCCTATGATAAAAAGTGACACCTTTTGCAGGATAATATCACATCCAGCATCCATTTATCACGCAAAGGTCACGGAGCAAAACGCTGTGTTTCGTATATGTAGCTGTGTGAGATAAGCATAGGCAGGCTTGGGAGCTTATCTGACTGGGAATATTGGAAAAGGCCTCTTTTATATTAAAAAAAAGGCTTTGTTATGATTATTAAATCAGTTGTACATCTTTAAGGATGTCAGAAAAGAGCAAATATGGGTGAAAAATCCTATCAGCAGCTGTTTTTTTTTCTTCTATTTCTAAATAATGAAGTTATAAATTGTTCGCCTGGCCGCTGGTTTCTCAGTTTAACAAGCTGTTGAGGTTCAGTTATGGAACAGCTGCAAACATGTCAAACAACATTTAAACAGATGATAAAAGATGGTATCATTAAAACATATGCTGCTATTAATGAGACTTATGAAAAGCAATAGTACAGATGTATTATGATTTATTTTGAGAAGGTGTTACCACTGTGAAAGTGTCAAAATGTAAGTTATTATTGTCATAAAGGTTTTGGTATAAATATTTTCAAATTCTTCAAAACCCTTTTCGAACTGTCAGACTTTGATTTTGTGCATCAAATGTTGACTTTTGTTGTTTTGGTTCGAAATAAAGGAAAAAATAAAAAAAAATGTGGGTTTTTTTCATCATAATTTGTTAAATCTGCAGTTTTGAAAGGGCTGACAACAGATCTGTAGTCCTCAGGTTGGTAATGAGTTATATGAGCCATAAAAAAGGATGTTTTAACTACCAATTACACCCTTTTATCCCCACAGGTTTCCTCATGAGAACAGAATAAAGTGTCTGCATCCTGTTCAGTAAACGGAAAGTAAAATCTGTACGTATACACAGTAGTTTGGGAGCTGGTCTTACTAAAAAAATACTGGACACCTGTTTTACTGTTTCTAAAGAAAGCAAAAGCTTTAAAGCTGCTGTGTCAGTAGATCAGTTCTGGGTTAAAACTGAGTACAAAAACAAACAAATAAATCCCGTTATCTGCTTTTTATTTGCAATTCTTAATAGCCTTAATAATTCTTAATAACATCTTCACCTGGCCACTGGTGTCTCAGTTTAATAAACTACTACGTGTTTTTTTTTAGTCATAATTATTTAGATCTGTGCTTGTAAATAAATTTTTCTAGGATTTCCCAGTTTAATAAGTCATTAAATCTAGTTTTGGATCTGCAGTTGTAAGTGTTGGTAGTGAAAGAGTGGCTTATAGCTGATCTATTAGCCATAAATTCATGATTTATTAATGTTTAATTCACAATATATAATCCCTAAAGGTTTCCTTAGAAGAACGTAGTCCTAAATATGGCTGCAACCATTTTTTATTTTTAAACTGAGACATAATCATAGACAGGCTTGGGAGCTTATCTTAATAAAAATATTGCACGATTAAATAGAGCATAAAAATTAATGGCTTCATTAATAATCAGTTACAAATTGTTATGAATCATAAAAGAGCAAACATCAGGTTTAGGAGCTCATCTGGCTAAAAATGTCGGATACTTGTTCTTAAAACGACACAAATTAGAGGCTTCGTTATGCTAATGAGTCAGTTTCTTTATGGATAAGTTACACACACCAACACATTCTGGTGAAAAATCCCATTAGCACCTGTTTATTTTCTATATTATTTCTATAAAATAAAGTTACAAATGTTCTCTTGTTTAAATTAGATTAGATAAAACTTTATTGATCCCTTTGGTCGGCTACCTCAGGGAAATTGTCTGTCTCTCAGTTTGATAAGTCTGGTTTGGGTCATAGTTAATTCTGCAGTTTAGTAAATGTTAATTAAGTTGTTTTCTCAGCGATACAGAAACAAATATTCACATGTTCAAGCGGTTCATGTTAACGAGATTACAACTGATGTTTGAACCACAATTGAACTGTTAATTACATCTTTAACCCCAAATTTCCTTAAACCAACCAAATATGGCGGCAAGATTGTTCACTGAAGAGAAGTCTAGCCGGACATATGGAGCACTGGCAGCCATCGGAGTAAATTCTGATTAATTATTGGTTCTAATCAATTCTCAGATGTTCAGAGACTGAACCACAGACCTGCCTTGCTTTCAATTCAGTGGTTGTGTGTTGTCACCCTGTATATATATGAACACGGCCTCATTAACTCCTGACTTTATAAACATAAAGGAGTCGGAGCGTACGGCAGGTTGAAGATTCACATTTTTAAAATGAGGCATCCAGGTGGTCAGAGTGTGTGAAGCACAACCTCAAAACACCGAAACTCTCCGATCAAAGCGACCTACAATCCCTTCATCTCCCAACAACAACAGGTTTTCTATTCATCACTCCACTCACAGTCCACACACGTTTAGAGAAACCTGCTGCCACAGATACTGTAGTGAATCTATGGCTCACCATCTCGTATCTCACCAACTGCTAGCATCGTATCCATACCGTGGCTTACAATATGCACATTTTTATTACAGAGGGCACCAATGAAAATGAATGAAGCAGCTACTTTTCCTGAGCTGTTCCGCATGCACCCAAATAAGCCCAAACTGAGGTTGCATATGCAGCAAACACTCTGAACTGCTGTGTTGTATATATTACTGGTCAGCAAAAATGCAATGAATAACTTAAAGGAACCAGTGTCACATTCAAGTAAGAAAAAGTTCTGCGTTGTTAAATATCTGCAATTCAATTAGTGAGAAACCCAACTTTCTCTTCGAACTTGTTTTTATAACGACAACATTTCTGTGTCAAAAGCTTGGATTTCCACTTCAAACAGACATTACAAAGCCAGAAACATTACAAAGTAGAACAGAAAGAGTTGGAAGAAAGGCGATAACTCAAAGTAACGTCTGCGTTATTAGTCATAATGATGTTTTTTGCATGTAAAGTAAGTCCACACGCCTGAGGTAGCCATCACAAGGCTCTGACAGCATGCTGCATGTGTTCATAGTGAGACAGTAAGTCAACACCACCTAACCTGATCTAGCACACGCCTCTCTCCCGTTACGGCCCTTCTCTTTAAGCAACCAAATGCTGGAATGTTCCAGATGTATGTAAATACACCAAACACTGTCCCTCGTTGTGTGGTGTTGGTAATGTTAAGAAGCCGTGGCCTTGTGTGTCAATGCTGCACCATCCTGTAAAATGCACTTATTTGTAAGTAAACAGTGCGACAAACAGAGCGCTTGTACATCTGTCACGCATGCAGCTACACATTAATCCCACCCTTATGAAAAACTAATGACCAGATGATAGCTTTGACCCACAGAGGACCCTTTAAAAAACGCTTGTCTGGATTTTATTTTCACTCACTTCATTGTTACGCCGGTGTCTCCTTAACAACGCCTCTAATGAAGCAGCAGGTGTTCGGCACGGCTTTGTAGCTGCTCTGTAATATTACAATATACCCCAGACACATTCCCTCCTCTCCAAAATGCTTTCATTAATACCCACAACCACCGAGTCTGATATCATATTATTTGCTGAAATAACAGCGACCACAGTTCAGCACCACTGAGTCATTACTGTTGTGAAAATCCTACCTGCTGGAGTAGAACAGCTGAGCGAGGCCTCTGCTTCACCTACATGTCCCAGCTGACAACCAAGAGCAGAAAACACTCAGCGTCCTCCCCGGTCAGTCAGTCAGTCAGTCAGTCAGTCAGGGAGCTGCAGCAGCGTTTGGTAGGAGGTGGAGGACGGCCGGGCGAAGAGGCAGGGACGGAGTTCACCGTATCAGCTTACCTGTCTGCCCTGGATAATGGTTTCTTCTTGAATCGTCTTGAATTATTCACCTGTGGACGAGGTGCTGTGCGTGTGTGTGTGTGTGTGTGTGTTAAACAATGGTTAAAACAAAATATTGTGACGAGAGTTTCTGCACATTTTGTACTTTATTAAATATTAATCTGCACTTTTTGGTTATTTACCAATTCAAGGTTGAACAAATGATTGCCACATATTAACACAACTGAACGCAGAATTAAAGTTAAATTAAGTTCGTTTGATCCTTTGGCGTTAGAGGAGCAGTCCGACATTTTGAGCAATGCATTTATTGTCTTTATTTGAGAGTCGGATGAGAAGATTGATACCATTTTTATATTTGTACAGTCAAAGAGAAACTGGATTTTAGCTTAGCATAAATGCTAAAGACATGGGACACATGCTTGGATATCTCCTAAGTTAAATAAACACACAAACAAACAAATCCAACACTGGTAAAGTTCACAAGTTCATGGTAAATCTTGTTACACTCCATCGAAAGTCACTGAACCCTGCAAAGAAATAGTTCCAACAGTCTATAAAGCTATTTTATATTCTGCTTTTTGCACAGATTAAACAAAGGAGATACTAGTCGGATTGTTAATGTGTGAAAAACTCTAACTAATAAATAATGACAGCCTTCGCCCTCTGGATATTTAAGAGACGTTTTTTGTTCTTTGTCCAATGAGTTCAACATATACTGCTTTAAACCCCCACCCTTACGAAAGGCTCCTGTGTTTTGTTTTTTTTACTCTTTCCTCCTGTTCTTGACCTGGTTCCTGCAAAGACTCGCCGTACGGCGGTGAAGACGGTGGAAATAACGCTTACATGTTTCAGTGTTCATCCACCTGGAACGGCCGACGTGCACGTATCGCCCTGTTTGTGTTCGAGATCGAGTTCAAAACTCTGCATCTCTCTTCCCTTCAAACCCAGTGAGTAGTCCCCGAGGAGAAAAGCGCAATGCGGTTCAAAATCACCGAAAATGGAGTAAAAACACAGATAGAGAGTACAGTGGCCTCCAGGGAGCACGGTTGCCATTTGGCTCAGTGCAGCAGTCTGGCCTCGTCTCTGATTAGTGTTTTCTAGGTTATTTTTCTTAAGGTCCCCATGAAGATGCTCTGTGCTGGTTTTTAATTCACACATTAAAACAAAGACAGACGGATGCAGCTCAGCACGAGGCAGGTCTTCTGTGGAGGTCCTGTGTCAGAGCTGTGTTTGTCCCACCACTGAGGGGATTATAAAGTGTTGACTCAATAAGAGTGCACGACGTGTTTAGTTTACATATGCAGTTCACAGTGAACAGCTGTTGTGTTTTTCTATTGCTCTGCAAATGCACTTAGCGTTTACTGTGTGTCCTTTATCCCTCAGTTTCTCCCTCGCCCGCTTCCTCCCTCCCTCACTTTCTGCAGCTCTTTTTAAATCAGATTGCCATAAATCTACATGCCCGCTTCGCTCATAAGCTGCAAAACAGCGATTTTCTTCCCCTTCTCATTTAATCTCAGCATCATTCATTGTTTCAGTTTCATGTCTCAGAAATCTGTGTTTTTAGACATTTTTGCTGCCACGTAGTAGTAAAAAGATTTGAAACAGTTTGGAATGTGACCACGTGCAGCTGGATATACGATATCTGAGCAGGCATATAAATCCTGGTTTTTACTGCAGCACACTCATGTGCACTGATGCAACAATCATTGCTTTTTCATGTTTATGAGAGCTGTGTGTACATCGGTGTGTGTGAGAGCGAGGCAGTGTGTTGGTGGAGCTGCTTGAAGGAGAGCAGTAGTGATGGAGCCTGAAAGCCCTGCAGCGCAGCTGTTCTCCCAGTGCATCGTCAACTTCACTGCTGAGCCTACAACACACGCTCAGCCTTAACCCCTGCTCACACACTCTCCTCTCCGCTCTGAATCTTCCTCTCTCTTTATTGTCTCTCCTTTTTCTCTTCATCCACTTCCCCTGCTTATCTAAAGCTCTCCATCTTTATATCGCTCATCTTCAAAAAGCTCATTTAATCCTCTTGCTGTCATTATCTTACTTTATCTGTGGTTCCACCTGTATACCATGACCATGTCTTGGCATCCATCTCTCTTTTTCACTTTTAAGAAAACAACAAAAACAAACAAAACATGCATGTGTTGCCTCAAACCAAACCCCCATTCCCAGGATGGTCACCCAGTCCTTCTCTGAAGATCTGAACAACAGACTGGTTTGTTGACGTTCCATCACAAGTCCTGTGCTCTTGTCTCATGGACTGTCAGTGGGTGGGGCCTTTGGGTGACGGACAGCTCTCAGATAGAAGGGCAAGCACCATGTCATCATGGTGACTGCAGAGCGATTTAAGGAAATGGAGTGATAAGAGCAGAGTGGAAAAGGCTCAAGCCTGAAGGAGCGGCTGGCATTAAAGAAATGTACCAAGATTCATGCATGTGTGTGTGTGTGTGTGTGTGTGTGTGTGTGTGATTCTATGCATATAAATGTGAGACTATTCCTGAGTTCATTTCTGTGCGCTAGTGTACACGTGTGCACATGTCTCACCATGCCTGAGTGCATGTGCACATATGCAGGCCTGTGTCTATCTATGTGTGCATCTGCATCTGTGCTACTTCTCAAACCCCATTAATCATTCAAGGTCCAGCAACACCGAGTACATTTTTGTTTACCTGAGCTCTGCATTGTGTTGGCGGGAGCACACTGTGTGTTATATTAAGGCATTGTTTCAAAAGTGGTGGCTTTGCTCCTCTTTTTCTGCCAGAGAGATTAAAAATAGAAACATTCATGCTCTCTGAATGTACTTTCCCTCCAGGAAGTGTGCAGTTGTGGGCGTCAGGCATTGGCTGAACACCGTCATGTGGCGTCGTCTTCCCAGGCTGCCATTGGCTGGCACCTGTGGGGCTCTGTGAAGAAAAGCTCTTCTGACAGGGCCCAGGAGCCCAGAGGAGTTGCTGGAAACTGGGAGAAGGACAATGTCGGTGGAACCAGGATAGCAGCAGGGGGCTCAAGAGATGGCATCAGTAGGACTGTGCATGTGGAGGTGCTGGGACGTGACCTCCCAGCTGCAGCGAAGGGCAGGAGTCTGCAGAGACGATCACATGGCTGGAGAGGTTCAGAGGGACATGAGTGAGGGACGGGAGAGGGTGATGGGAGTCAGTGAGCATGTGCCACGATCAAACAAGTTCAGCTGAATTTATTGCCATCCTCTCACTGGTACCAAACACTTCACATCTTTGGTTCCACTCAGTATGTTTGTCAGTGCAACTTCACCTCAAGAACTGTCTCCGTGTTCTTTGATTTAAAAATCCCTGCATAAACAATTCTAATCTCCTTTCTTGAATAAACACGTTTGAGTTCTGATGCTGTTCCCTCAGTTATGGGCCAGCATATGGACGGAGCCGTCTAATGAACCGCTTTCATGGCAGCATTTATGAGCATACAGTGTCCTCTGGTGTTTAATGTTTGGACTACAGCTGAGGAAAGGACATTCAAAATGGAGTAATGGAAAGTAGCGTACGTTCCTGCGACACGTCCACAACAGTGTGTAGCAGATCTTTCCATGTAACGCCTCACTGATCGCTTGTGTCAGCATGTTTGTTGACTTCTCCCATCAAGCAAAAGATCTGAGCTCCGATTAAATAAATTGTCCAGAAATAGCCTGTATTATTCTGTCACCGCTCCACAATAACAATAATTTTTTGCCCTCTTTTTTGTGCAATGGAAGTTTCTAGACTGTACCAAGTCACCGGTTGTACAAGTCCAGCCAGCGGACTCCTGGTCACTGTACACTGCTGCTTTAGAAATCAGGAACATGTTTTCTGTCTAATTACTTAGCAGCATACTGTACACACACACACACACACATTCAAATTAAATGCTGAAATGTGTCTCTACATGACCAACCATTTTTATGATAATATACTATTCCATCTATTTCGTAAATAATCCATATCAGCAGGCAGAAGGTAGATTTACGTCTTCAAAATATCAAATTTACTAAAACGTCCCAGTCGGACGAGTGCACCGAGTTCTCATCGGTCTCTCGTTTCGGCGACGCTCATCCGCTCTCACATCGCATCCAGTGAGTGACCAATGGAAAGGGGTCAAATGTATTATCAGAGATGATCCTCTAGATGGCAGGCCAACCTTCCCCATAACGGCTCTCCTGTCAGCTGCACTCAATGCTTTGTGCTGAGGCTGTAAATCAAACATGTGATGGAACGCTTTCAAATCTTTTATTTATCAAAGCATTTAACGATAAACACAATTTTTATTATTTACATCCATACAATATGCTGTACTGTATCATATACAATGGAAATATACTCTCATAAATTGTATAAAATAATAAATGCATGTTCTTTATTTGGTGTAGCCCGATGCTATTGTCCTCTTCCTGTACAATTACAAACCCTAATTCAGTTTGAGGCCAAAGAAAATGAACTTCACACTTTTTTTTGGTCATTTCAGTGGAAGGAGCACTAAAAAGTCTCTTCCTGTTTGACCCTGCAGGTAATTCAGAATAAGCTCTGAGCAGCGAGGCCCAGGCATGTACAGTATATCAGGCCCCTGAGGCCGCTCGCCAAAGGACTCTGAGGAAAGAACACCGTGTTCTCAGTCTGCCGTAAAGCTCAGTGAGCATCATGATGTCGGACAGGAGACAGGAAACGGCGACGGTGAGGAGGAGGCCTGGGCTCAGCAGAGTCGTGGAGCTCTGACCTTTTCTGGAGTAAATATCTGTTTTAAAAGAAAAGCACCAACGTTGTCTTCCCTTTGTTTCTCTTTGCTTTCATGTCACATTTCAGTTTGGTAAGTCGTTCAAAAGAAGTACAGCTTAGAGAAAAAAATCCACATGTTTAAAAAACCAACAATCACTTTCACTTCACATTTTTTTACAATGAGGATCATAAAGTTATCTCTCTTCTGCTTTTGTTTTCTCTTCCTCTCCCGTGATTTTGAGGCTGAAATGATTTTTCATTAGTTCACAATTTCTTTCTTTTTTTTTTTTTTTTGACCAAATACAGAGCTCTGGACATTTTTGATTCACATTTTCTCTTTATTCCGTCTTTCCTTATTAAATTGTCACTCTTCTGCTCACATCATCGCCTTTTTCCCTCTCTGTTAAATCTGTAACACGAACAGATCAGTTCAAACGCGGGCTTCGGCGACAACAATAGGAGATAATAGAAGTAAATAACAAAGAACAATCAGCCATCCGATTTGAATTATTAGTTTGGACAGTGAAGCCACAGCAAATCAGGGTGAGGTGCTTCAGATGACCCACCCTCCCCCCGGTTGTTATCCAGACAATCCTTTCACACACACACACACACATGCACATGCACACACACACACACACACACACGATTGCACATCTATAACTGTGACAAACCTCCAACATCCCAGTCAGACAGTAGCCAATAGAATGAGTGCCATTATTTTTTAGCAGTAACACCCAGCCCACGTCACTGGGTTCCCCCTCCTTTGTGTGTGTCCGTCAGTGTGTGTGTGTGTGTGTGTGTTGTGCATCTCTATGCCTGGTAGCATAAATCCAGCTTCTCCTCCATTCTCTCTCTCTTTCTCCCAGCCTCCATCGCTCACACACACACTCATACATACATACATACAGGTGCTGCTGCTGTTTGGCGACCCTCCCTCTCTCTCACACACACATTCAAAACTCATCACAGGATTGTAGTTGGTTCACTTTTCTTTTTTGTTTTTGGTGCTGAAGAACTTGATATTTTTGCCTTCATGGAGGATTACCACAAACCTGACCAGCAGACAGTGCAGGCGCTGAGGAACATCGCCAACCGCCTTCGAATCAACTCCATCAAGGCGACGACCGCGGCGGGCAGTGGGTGAGTTCACTCCACTGGCTCTCACATGTGAGCTTCAGTGGAGGACTGTGAGTGGCACTGCACATATAAACACACAGAATGCATGCATACCATAAGTCACACTTGATATTTTCGTTGCAACGTGCACAGATGAACACCAGCGGTCACACCTACTGAACCCTGCATGTGATGCAAGTGAAGGGCCAAAGGAACAGCGTGTCCTACCTTTGTGCTCCTCCTTTGGTCCATTGAAAGAATAATCCACCGTTTGTTTGAGAAATTTCCTTCTGAATCTTTAATCAATGAAATTAAATGAATGAAATTATCCACATTTAACAATTTCTACATCATTCAGCTTTATGTAACATTTATGGTGAATTAAATAAACACCATGTAGCAGGAAAAAAAAAAAGATCCCTTTGAGTTTAGTGCAGCAAAGTTACATAACTGTGAAACTATTTCACCACAGCCGTCGTGCAAAATGAATAATTTAATCTTTTATTACGACAGGGTTTTAATTTTCTGCAGAATGAGCTAAAATTTAAAAGATATTTGGTTCATTAGGGATATTTTAAAGTCTTGCACTTAATTTTGTTTTGCAGGATAAACATTAATTCGGCCTTTTTTTGTTTCAGAGAGATAAAGTGCCCTCGAGCAGCACTGGACACAATAGACTCTCATGTGCGATCGTGGGTGAATTATGTGTCTTGAGTGCTGCTGCGGTCGTCGCAGCTTTTTTCAACGGGAGAAGGAAATTTTCAATGAAAAGCTGAAATCTTTGTTATGATGTCCTCTTAGAGCTCCGTTGTAGGATGCTGGTGCATTTGGTTGGCACATACGTGGAATCATCACATCCAATCTGAAGTAGAAATGTCTCAGATCAGCAGAACAAGGTTGATTTTTTAATCAGCATTTGCTTTGGAAAACACAAAATCTTGTCTGTATTTAAAGCATGAAGGGATTCATCGGAGTCTCATTGAACACTTTGACAAACGTACGGTGATAAAAACAAAAAAACACTAAGAAATGTTTGTAATAATGTTGCCTGACTTCAAATATTCTAAGCCTTAAAGGTGTTAACGGCTAATTAAACTCTAATAAAACTCTTACATGTGGGAGAGGGTCGTAACCAGCCTCTGAATCCAGCGCGCCAAAATACTTTCTCCTTCAGATTAAAGAGCTCTGGAAGGAGAGCTGTGGCTGAAGTTGGTTCTAGTTTAATATAATGACTCCATGAAAGCAACAGTTCTTCTCATTTCTTCTTTAAATGGTATCATCACATTTATAATCACTTATTTGATCGTACAGGCAGGCTTTCTGTGGTCACTAGCATCATAAATGGTCTTCATACAGGGTTTTATCAGTGCCTTTACAATAGTTGTCCAGCATGCAACATTTCTATTTCTGAAGGCCTATCACCTCTTTACATCTGCTACACGTCTTTTGTCTGGCATTAGTTTGGATTCCACATGTTGGACCTTCAAGCATCCTTATATTCTGCCCAGACAGACCACCTCATGCTCTCCAAAAGGCAGCATGTGGCATTGAAACCACTAAAATTTTACATTTCTGGTTGAATTGAAAGATGATCACCTGAGCTGAGTTTCCTCCCAAACCATTCTGTAGCATTATGGAACAATAATCTGACTACACCACTCGTATTAAGGGACTTGATCTCCACCATATGCTCCCAATAATAAACGTGTTAAAGTTGAAGCCGTCTGTGTGTCTTTGTTTTGACTGTACGGTACATTCCTGTGGCCATATGTGTGCGCTTATGTCCGACATATGGGTAACAGCACCCTCTCCTCCACTGTGCAGACACCCCACATCATGCTGCAGTGTGGCGGAAATCATGTCCGTGCTTTACTTCCACACTATGAGGTACCGCCCCGAAGACCCGAGGAACTTCAACAACGACCGCTTCATCCTGTCCAAGGTGAGTCAGCCGGCCCTACTGGTACTGGGCACGAAGGCCTCTCTTCATCCTTTGACATTTGGAATTTCTTTTCTCTCTCAGGGTCACGCTGCTCCTGCCTTGTACTCCATGTGGGTGGAAACAGGGTTCCTGAAGGAGAGCGAGCTGCTCAGTTTGTGCCAGGTGGATTCCAACCTGGAGGGCCACCCAACCCCTGTAAGTGGTCACAAACTGTAGCACACCTCAGGAGTCATCTCAGTGACTCGCCCACCATTCTGTTCCTTTGTTTTATACGCTTTGTGTGCATTTCAGAAGCAACAATTTGTGGATGTGGCCACTGGATCCTTGGGGCAGGGTCTCGGTGTGGCCTGTGGGATGGCTTACACTGGGAAATACTTTGACAAGTCCAGGTGATCCTTTGCAATTGAACGCATCACAAACAAACACACGTGGAAAAAAAATGTAGCTTTACACTAGTGTTGCAGCTTAATCAAATTAGTAAATTAAAATTTAAAGAAAAGTTTAGAATCTAGAATTAATTTGAAATGCATCTGGTGTCAAACACAAGCATTCTTAACATTTTGCTGTTGGTTGCGTTTAAATCTTAGCTTTGCATGGCGCCTCTTTCTGGTGCCTTTTAAAGAGGACTTTGCACATCCAGTGGGTGTGTACTGCGGCTGCATGCTCTGCTCTCACAATTCTTCTGCTCCAATAATCGCAGGCGCAGCAGCTATATCTCGGTTATTTTTACCATCCAAGCAGATTTCATCTCAGAATTAAATTCAAAATTTGTGCTTTCAACCATGTATTGGCTGTAAATCCATTGTTCTAAGGTATTATGACGACATGATTTCATTTGACTTCAGTCGTTTCGAGCGTTGATTTCCATGCAACCAGCTAAAAATATGAAACAAACAGTGAACGAAAAGGGATGGTGCTAAAAGTTCTTCAAAAATAAGAAATTGTTTGTTTAGGTTAAATTACTGTTGTATGGGGGATGCGTGTGAAAATCAGCAGCCACATCTTCAGAGGCCTCAGGAAGCTTTTAGCACAGCTGAACCCAATGTGAGATAACACTTCTTCTCACAAGCACAACCCTTCATCCAAATACACAGCACACACACAGATATACCAGAGAGACACCAGCTAACCGTATCGACTTCTTCTCCACCTCAGCTACCGTGTCTACTGCCTGCTGGGCGATGGAGAGATGTCGGAGGGAGCCGTCTGGGAGGCCATGTCGTTTGCTTCCTACTACCAACTGGACAACCTGGTGGCCATCATGGACATCAACCGTCTGGGCCAGAGCGACCCAGCACCTCTGCAGCATCACGTAGAGAAATACCAGAAGCGCTGTGAAGCTTTTGGGTAACAGTGCACAGTTCATACTGAAGTAGAGGCTAAACTATGTGCTGTGATGCATCCATGTCATCTACCATGTGAAGCATACCAAGTGTCTTTTAATGTGTGCATAGCTGGCATGCCATCATAGTGGACGGACACAGCGTGGAGGAGCTTTGCAAGGCTCTGAGCCAGCCCCGCCATCAACCCACCGCCATCATTGCTAAAACCATCAAGGGCAAAGGCATTCCAGGTAATTGTCTGTCACAACCCCACGCCTCATCAGCAAATGCATTGCTCTCATTTTAAATTTAATGCAGAAACGTGCAGCATCAGCTTTACGGTCTGAGCGTTAGCCCATCTAATGTTCTCTAAATGTAATGGCATGTGGCTCATGTGGTTTCAGCTGCAGAGGATAAGCTGGGCTGGCATGCCAAAACTCTGCCCAAAGACATGGCCGAGATGGTCATGAAGGATCTGCAGAGCCGCATCATGAACAGCAGCAAGCACCTGTACCCGCCCGCTCCCATCGAGGACTCCCCGCCCGTCAGCCTGAGAAACATCAGGATGCCGAGCGCGCCCAGCTACAAACCTGGAGAGAAGGTCTATACTCTCAGATACTCTTGTCTGCAGAAGCCACTGGTGCATTAATGCTATGCACAGATAGACACTAGCATTGATCTGTTTGGTGTCTCCTTCTTTACAGATTGCCACTCGGAAGGCGTACGGGATGGCACTGGCCAAGTTGGGCCGCTACAATGAGCGCGTTGTGGCCCTCGATGGAGACACCAACAACCTCACCTACTCAGAGATCTTTAAAAACGAGCATCCCAACCGCTTTGTTGAGTGCTACATCGCTCAGCAGAACATGGTATGATCCTCGACCAATCTCCAGATTTACCGCCTTTTCACAAAGCCTATGAAATGTGTTTTTGCAAGACAGACATTTATTAACAAAGCCATCTGTGCACATTTTTTTTTATTTTGGTCTAATACTCTTTTTTTTTAAACCTATTAAAAACACATTTGCTTTACAGTGGTGATTTTTGTGAGTAAGCTGCTCTCACCAAGCCTGGCTTTGGGTACAAACCTCCATGTCACAGCTGCTAGCGTGAGCCCGTGTTAATAAATTATGCATGGCTTGTCTGTCCGTAATGTAAGGATGGGCGAAGACACGGCCCATGTGCCGTCCTGTGGTCAGTGTGGCAGCTGCTGACACCCACGGTTAGAAAGCACCTTCCTTCGGCCTCCGTCATTGTTTCATCTGATCTTAATTTGGGGGGGAGTTGCTAATTCCTCGTCTTGTTGTAGCTCCAGCAGCAGCCGGCTACGATGTAGGTCAGGCGTGTGCATGATGATAAGCAGTCTTGACAAGTGTATTCAGAAGTAAAATATTAATCAGCGCAGAGGGGGGAGGGACCATCTGGCTGAACGCATGAGAAAAGTCAAAAGTTGAAGGACGCAACAACTGCGGTTGATAGAAATTCAATGAAAACATGCAGTTACAGGACGCTGATCAATTTGTTATAAACACAGATAAAATATATTTTATTATAAACATACAAGGAGTGGTTTCTTATCTGTGAAGGAATTTATCTAACATCAGATGACAAAGCAAAGGAAGCTGTGGGGCTGCGGGGAGTTTGGGAGACAGGACAAAGGAAATTATTTGTAAGAAGAGGTATGCCACTGATTCTACCCATATGGTCCAGTAAGCTCCAGAGCTTTGAGGGAAAACTCCTCTCACTGACTTTCTACTTACAGTGGTCTTTGGTTCAAAGCGGCTTTCAAATATGGTTTGTGCTGCAGATATTTGGCCCTCTGGGTGTTCTTTCTGCCATCGTGTGACCTGTGTCTATCTAATACGGCACAGGAACGTTATACCTCTTGTGTCGGCGCTGAGAAACATTCATTTCCTTTCCCAGGTCAGCGTTGCTATGGGATGTGCAGCCCGTGATAGGAACGTCGTATTCGCCAGCACTCTTGCTTCCTTCTTCACTCGCGCCTACGACCAGCTTCGCATGGCGGCGATCTCAGAAAGCAACATCAACCTGTGTGGCTCCCACTGCGGCCTGTCCACCGGTTAGTCGACTGCTGCTTACACGCCACCACCCCCTCCACCAAAGCCACACCTTCACAAAGCTCACCTCTATTCCCTCACACAGAATCCAACCACTCCACAGCGTTTCTCAGACTACATTCACAGTATCCCTGATGACTGTATGATAAATGTAAAAAGAAAAACGTGTCTTCCTCAGTGTGTAGTAGTTGCAATCCTTTCTGTCTTCCCCTCTAATGCTTTTTCCTCACCATCTACCCCCCCTTGGCCTTACAGCTATTACTCAACCCTCCCCCTTTTCTCCCTTCGTGTCTGCCCTGGAAGCTGTCAGCAGGGATCCAAGTGTCCCTCTGTTAGCGCAGGTACACTGCATGCAGTCTGGCTATACGTCCGTGCATCTGCATGCATCAGCTCGCCTGAACTTTTGAGGATTTCCTCGATGCTGGATGTATATACAGTCAGTTACAGACCTGGATGTGTATGTTACAGGAGAGGAGGGCCCCTCTCTGATGGGCCTGGAGGACATGTCTATGTTCAGGGCCCTTCCCACCGCAACCATTTTCTACCCCAGTGACGGTGTGTCTACAGAGAAGGCTGTGGAACTGGCTGCAACCACAAAGGTATTCAGAACGTCACAGTTAGTCTTCCCGAACAGATCAGAGGAAACTTGATTTATTTAAAAAAAGCCTCGTGTGGTCATGCTCTTGTCGTTTTCGTTAAGGGTGTTTGCTACATCCGAACCAGCCGCCAAGACAGTGCCATCATCTACAACAGCAATGAGGACTTCCATGTTGGACAGGCAAAGGTGAGACGCTCTTTGGGAAGTAGAGGGAAAGTAAGAAAACAGAAAGTGTACTCTTGACAAAAACACACCATGCACTGTAAGTTAAAACATCTTTCCCTTTGCCAGGTGGTTTACCAGAGCAAGGAGGACCAGGTGACTGTGGTGGCCGCTGGAGTGACTTTGCATGAGGCCCTCGCTGCAGCTGAACATCTAAAGAAAGGTACAGTTTAGTAAAATAGATGACTGTAGGAGGCTGAAAAATGTCCAAGATGATGTAAAACACAGCCAGCAGATGAAAGAAATACTGCAGCATAGATTTTAAGCAGATACCTTATGGCTCATTTGGTATCATTCCTCATACATGTAAACATTTAAACCTTTTTTTAAATTTTAATTCCTGCCTCAATATACTGTAAAATGATGGTTTCCAGTATGTCTATGTGTTGTATTTATGTGCTAAAATTCCTCTTGCAGAGCGGATCTATGTCAGAGTCATCGACCCATTCACAATCAAACCGCTGGACATGAAAACCATCAGCGACCACACACGTGCCACCAGAGGACGGATCCTCACCGTGGAGGACCACTACTACGAAGGCAGGTTTCCCTAAAAGTTGCCCGTCCTGCTCAGCTTTTGCATATTGTATGACACATTACCGACGTAGCAGCAACAAGCTCCTCAGCGTAGCGCGGCCGCCATTGGTCGGCATCCTCGGGTGTGTTGCGGTGGCATGTTTCCATTGGTCCCGTGACGTAGACGCGGTGTGGTGGCATTTGCTTATTGGCTGCGTGTTGTGTGCCCTCATCGCAGGCAAGGTAGTGGCACTGTGGTGCATTTTGTAAGTGTGGGAGCCAGAGAGGCAGAGTGCTGTCAGATTTCCTTAACTGAGCATGTGCCCATGGGGCTGACTGTGACCTAGATAACACAGACAGCCGTGTCCTGTGCCTGATAGGAGAGAGGGGATGGGTGATGGCATGGACTAGGCTGGACAAAGGAAATTTAGCAACTGTAATCCGTCAGATGTGGGATATCGCATTCGTTTTAAGCCTAAACCAGCTGTGGTTCAGTTCAAGGGGATATTTTTTTTGTACTTGTTTGCAAAGGATTCTTTCAATAATTCAAACATTTCTGCTCATAAGATCTGTGCAGCATCTATGTTTCTGTACTTACACATTAACTGTTAAATATGGTCATTTCCACATTCAGAGAAATCTGGGAAATACCTAAATGTTTTACACACAGAAGAATCTGTACAGTATCAAGAGTACTTATGTATATTTCTTTTTTTATTTTCTTTATTGATTTTTCTACATTTTTGCTTCATCCCTTTTGTTGTGATAACACTAAATTTCCCCTCTGTGGGATCCATAAAGGATTATTTTATGTTATGTTATGTTATCTTATCTTATCTTAGCTTAATTTGTTTGCGTTGATATATCTTAACTCATCTTACACTGTATTATCTTAATTAATCTGAACTTAGCTTATCCTATTTTTTAAATTAACCTAATTAACTTTACAACTTTACTTATCTTACTAAACTCATCTTATCCTAATTTATTTGAGCTTATCTTTTTTCTATCTTTTCTTAAATAATCTTAATTTAATTAATTTGAACTTAACTTATCCTATTTTTAAGCTTCACTAATTTTACTACTTTAACTTACTTAATAAATTTTTATTTTATCCTATTTTATTCGAACTTATCTTAATTTCTTTGCACTTACATATCTTAACGCATCTTATATTAGCTTAATTAAGTTGAACTTAACTTATCCTATTTTTTAAATTAACTTAACTTAATTAACTTTAAACTTATCTTTTTCTATCTTTTCTTAACTTATCTTAATTTATTAGAGCTCACATATCTTAACTCATCTTAACTTAATTTGAACTTAACTTATCCTATTTTAAGTTAATTAATTTTACTTCTTTATTTAACTTGCTTAACTCATTTTTATGTTGTTCTACTTTATTTGAACTTATCGTTTTCTATCTTTTCTTAACTTATCTCACCTTAATTTATTTGATCTCATATATTAAGTCATCTTCGCTTAATTAATTTGAACTTAATTTATCCTATTTTTTAAATTAACTTAATTAACTTTACTAATTCTACCACTTTACTTACCTTACTGAATTCATCTCATCTTATCCTAATTTATTTGAACTTAACTTTTTCTATCTTTTCTTAACTCATCTTAGCTTAATTAATTTGAACTTAACTTAGCCTATTCTTAAAGTTAATTAACTTTGCTACTTTATTTAACTCATTTAACTTAACTCATTTTTATTTTATCCAAATTTTCCTGAACTTACCTTATCTTATCTTATCTTATCTTATCTTATCTTATCTTATCTTGTGTGCACAAAGGCTCATTCTTTGCTGACGTATTGTCAAGCCGTTTGCTTGCCTCCCGTCCTACAAGAGAACTCGTCTTTCCTCTTTATCTTGCTCATGTGATAACCTTTCCTCCCACAGGTGGTCTCGGGGAGGCGGTGTCCTCAGCGATGGTCAACGAGTCAGGCTTCAACCTGCATCGTCTCGCTGTGTCCCACGTGCCCCGCAGTGGCAAACCACACGAGCTGCTCAAGATCTACGGCATCGACCGCGACGCCATCGCCCAGGCCGTCCGCAAGATGCTCAGCAGCTCCACCAACGCCAAGTAACTTTCCCCCTGCCCCACCCACCTACCTGATTACACCCGCGACGACGAAGATAAGCGGTCGAGTATGTTTTTGATTCACACGACACCCAGCTCTTTAAATTCATTCACTGTGAATACCCCTGATCGTGTACTGAAGTAATGTGATTTTGTGCCGTACACTTTGAAGTAGAGTTCCACGTTTACCTTCCTTTTTGTGCATCCATCACACACACAGATTCAAACACACACACACACATCCTCACTCATAATCTCAGCTTTGTCATGGGTCCAGTTCAGTCATTAAAAGTGTGGCCGTACCTGACTTTGTCGTTGGTGGATGCTCACCGTGCAAAACAATCCGTTACTACATGTTCAACATGACTACTGTGTGATGCTCTCATGTGTTTTTAAATGCTCTTTGATTAACTTCATTCAGCTGGAGATGGTTTTATATTGTTCTGATGTAGCTCTTAATACTGGGTGGGGCTTAGTTTTTAAAGTAGGTGTCAGAAAGAAGCTAAGTGAGTAGTTGTCTGTAGAAGGTAGCGGAAAAATATCAAACAAATGTAGGCAGGACATAAAGAGTAGTCACACGAAACCACGACTCCTATATTTAGAACAAACCCAACGGTTGTGGTTTCAAAGATCATTTCTCTTCAGCACTGTCTTTTGTTATTGATTTTTAAAGTCACCATGAACCAGCACACCTCAGCGTTCATCTGTGCTTCCGCCGTACGTTTGAACCACGGCAACAGCGTAACTGTCTTTGTGAAACGGTGGAGGGCTGGAGGCCCGTCCAGTGCTGACGGAGGATAAAGGTGGCCGTGACTATGAAGGTAGATCGGTAGCTATTTGCATCTGACTTGAGAACCTAAGAACAAACACTTTCTTTGTTACTTGAAATTTTGTATGTACCATACTTTCATGTAATAAAGCCCTCTGCATTTGACTTTGAAACTTCAGCATTGCTTGTGTTTCTTGTTGTGTGTGTTGTGTAACTCAAGCGATACACTTTCAACTGAAGCAGCGTCTGCTGCATCGCTCACTTGGACGACTAGTTTTATCGATGTTATGCCCAGCTCACTAGAGAAAAGGGAAGTAACATAAAACCCTGATGTTGTGAAGGTATTTATTTACCAAAGCTAAGAGTTAATAAATACAAAAGTGAGACAACTAAGGTCTAAACGAGAACAAAAGGAGACTCTAACCTGGAGTTTAAAGATCACCATGATGCAGAGGAATAAAAAAAGAATCAATAACAATCTAACTAATCCAATCTAATAACAGAAATACAATCCTAACAGCACTGGTGAGGCTAACAGCCGATCTACGGTGGGTGCAGTGTTCTCAAACAGGATCTAGTGCCTCAGCAAGTTCACAGAAGTACAACCTCTCTTCACTCCCGCAGGCAAACCCATTGGTATTTGTTCATTTATGAAACTATTATAGGTCAAACTCCGGCATACCTACGTTCACTACTCGTCACCCGTCAACCTCATCCACCTCCTCATCCCCAACGCCCGCACTGTCTTTGGCTGCTCTTCATTTCAGTTCTTTATCGTCTTTTAAAAATATGGTGAAGGAACTATTTACTGAGTCCTGTACCTGCTTTTAGTGTATTTTATCTTCAAAGCCTTTAATTGTTACCTGTTTTTTTTAACGGATGTATTCCCTTTACTGTATTTTCTGCTCTGTGCTGCCTCTTGGGATGATCCAGGTCGTTATTGTAAATGAGAATGTGTTCTCAATTAACCCACCTGGTTAAATAAAGAAAACACAAAGAGGCACATGAGCAACAGCTCGCTGGTCTGCTGGCGTTTTATATCCTCCTGGTGGCTCCTGATTGGTGGATCAGCCTTCTCCAGCACAGGTGGATGTAATCAGATCTGCTCAATCAGTTCCTGATGCAGAGGAACCTGAGGGCTGCAATGAGCACACACACACAAACACACACACACACACACACACACTGAGAAGAGAGGTGGCGGCCACAGCAATTGATGCCATTAATTAGCACAACCAGGATTAGGAAGGATACTTTGAAACTGTAACAGGCTACATACAATAGTTGTCCAGTTGAAAATCCATCCATCCATCATCTGCACACCGCTTAATCCTCACTAGTATCCCAGCTGACTCAGGGTGAAGGCAGGTTCACCTGGACAGGTAACCAGTCTATCACAGGGCTACACTTAGAGACAGACAACCAAGCACACTCACATTCACACCTACGGACAATTTAGAATCACCAATTAACCTCAGTATGTTTCTGGACTGTGGGAGGAAGCCGGAGAACCCGGAGAGAACCCACGCTGCACGGGGAGAACATGGAGACTCCACGCAGAAAGATCCCGGGTGTCCTTCTTGCTGCGAGGCAATGTTGCTAACCACCGAGCCACCTTGCAGCCCCCAGTTGAAAATGTAGCCTAGTAAATAATATAATTATTTTAATTACCTTATTAAAGTAATATAGCTTTTTTTTATATATTTGATTACTTTACTTGACTTTCTTTTTTCTTTTTTTCTTCTTTTTTTTAAAAATAATCATTTGGCAATAAAACTGGAAAGTCCTTAAAACATAAGTGTAAACAATATATTGTCAAACTTTGCTGGTTTTTGGTTAATACACCAAAGAAGGTATTCTTCCTCGCGAACAGAATGAATGTTTTATCAAATCAAATCAAATCCAGTTTATTGTCATGTTGCTGTACGTACACCAGGGGTGTCAAACCCTGGTCCTCGAGGGCCACAATCCAGCATGTTTTAGATGTTTCCCTCTTCCAACACACCTGATTCAAATGATCAGCTCATCATCAAGCTCTGCAGAAGCCTGATAACGATCCTGAATCATTTGAATCAGGTGTGTTGGAAGAAGGGAAACGTCTAAAACTGGATTGCGGCCCTCGAGGACCAGGATTCGACACCCCTGACGTACACAGTAGTAGAGGGAAGATGAGATTCTTCAGGATCCAAGAACTTAAAGCAATTTAAATAAAGATGTTTACATATCTGGATCAGCAGTTCAGCATTCTGGCAGCTGGTGGAATGAAGCTGTTGATCAGTCTGGAGGTTCTTCCTTTAACGCTCCGTGAACGTTTGCCTGATTACCTATTCCAAACATAAGCTTCTCACATGTGGATGTGATGCCTTTTTATTAGTTACCATAATTCATGTTTTTCTCAGTGACTGTAATGGATTACAGTTACATCTATTTTGTAATTTTAAAGATTTAAGATGTCGTTATCATCAGTCTACATGAAAATACAATGAAGATCTGTTAATCTCCTTCAGTAGCAGCATAGTGGGCTCTATAGTCGGTCATATACTAGTACATAATGATAACACATACGTTTTATCTTTTTAAGAAACTCAAAGACGCTTTACACACACAAAAACCAAATGTAACATGAACCTGATGCCTTCCCAACACTTTAACTCGTTTACAAAAGTGAAAAACACGTTATTAGTGTCATATATTATTTATTTCTTTACTGTACATCCCAGAGCTTGCTTACATATGTTCCTAACTAATTAGAAAATGACAGGCTGGAGATCTGAAACATGCTCGTTTGCATTGTGCCGTGAATGATTTCCTGGCATCTCTGAAAGTTCATCATTAATCCCAAGTCTGCCCTTTGACCACGAGGTGCCACCGAGAACAATCGCTGCCCGTAAATCCATCCTGTGTGACTGCAAACCCGTTCTACCACCGAGTTCTTTGTCTGTCTCGTCGCTTCCTGTCAAAAACAGACATATCATGTTTTTTAGATTACATAAATACTTTTATTTCAACTACCAAAGACATCCAAATACTTCAATGTGATCTATGAGCAAAATGAAATACCTCAAAGAGTTGTATTTCCGTATTGCGCCCCTAAGAGAAAACACTATGATCCCAGAGCCGTAAGATAGCGTGTACACTGAAATAAAGCACACTAGTTACCGAAGAAACCAGTATTTTCCCAAACTGTTAGCACATCTCACATGTAGTGGAGTCATGTGACTTTACCGTGAAATGACCTGAGGTTCAAGAAGGCTACGAAAAGGGCAAAACCAAAGCCCCAATAAATATCTACAGAAAGAAGGAAACCAAAGTCAGTTTATTACAGAACACCTCTGGATGTGAGCAACGACTTTACATCAGAATTCAGACTCATTATTTAACCGTACAGTGTGAATCAATAGAAATGATTATGCCTTTCTTGTATAAATACCTCCTTTGTGATAAGGACGGCCTTTACATCTTTTTGTATGAGCTGGCATGTCTGCAAGGGAACATCAAGAAAAAAACAGCTTCATTATTGTTAAATCTACAGGGTGTAATGTAAAATAATAGGTCGGCCAGCAGATGAGAGAACAGGAAGAAGACAGCATCTTAAAAATGTTGGTGTCAGTTTTAAAAGAAAGTTCATCTTACTGGACGCTATGCCAACGATCTGAAAGGATATGGTGAAGAACGCAGCGACAACGGATGGGACCACGAGCGCTGCAATGCAACACAAACACTCCTAAACAATTACAGAATCTATGGTAGTCATTACTCTGCATGAATATTTAAAGTGTTACTCACATTGAAATGGCCTGTAGAGTGCCATCACCCATCCCACACCGAAGCAGACGGTATAAAAATGGTAATATTTGTCTGAAAATGTCCAGAATAGAAAGTTAAGATCTTCTAAATACAGGTGGGAAATGATATATTTATAGAGAATATTGTACATACAGTGTTGGTAAAAGTCAAAAATGAGATTTCCTCCATTTCCCTAAAAAAAAAAAGAAAGACACAACAGTTTGACGGATAAACACCAAGTCGCTGCTTCAGGGTGAGAGAAAGGGAGTGACAGGGAGAGACAGAGAATATAACATAATGTATAGATAGATAATATAATGTGATACGACTTTAGAAAAAAGATTAACATTACCACAGGCAGAAGATACCAGTGAACCCTAAAAAAAACAAAAAACACAAACCATTTACGTTCAGCTTCGGGGTAAATGTCCAGGCAGGAACAGCAATAACAAGACAACCAGCATCAAGCAGACAACTTCCTGAACCCGTCAAACCACTTTACCCAGAGCTGTCACAGAAGGAAAGTCCCAGATAAGAATGTTTCGCTTTCACATTCACACGTTAACAGCTTTACAGAGAGGCTGAAAGTCAATGGAAAGAGATGTTTCACTGACTTCTATAGCTTCAGTTCTAGTCGATTAAATCTTGAATTCAATGGAAGAGTTCGACATCTAGACTTAAAATTTAAATATATGGCGTCATGCCAGCAACGTCATTGTCTTCGGACGTTGCCCCTGTCTCTTATCAGGTCGTGAATTTAAAACAAACTGACCGCTGATTTGGAAATGAGGGAAGCTGTGATTGTGCAGGTGAGGCCACATTTACATTTAAATCATGAACCCAAATCACATAGGCAGATAAAGTTCTGACATCTTCCCTTGAATAAAAGTACCAATACAATATATAATAAATACAATATTCAATAGATTATATGCATAAAGAAAGTCTTGCTTCAGTCAAAGTCAATGAGTTTTGGCAGCAAGTGCAACAAGTCTTAAAATAAAAGTACCGGTTTGGTCTCTCTGCCTGACATATTATTAGACATGACATCATGGTGATATTAAAACGGAAGCATCAGCGTGTCAGCAGCATGTTGTAGCTGCTGCAGGTGGAGCTACATGATCTGCTTTATACACAGTTTGACATAAAGGGACAGCAGATAAATCAGAGGACACAGAAACAAAGTTCTGATTCATAAAGCTGTTCATGAACTTTAATTCTTCAACTTTTGGTGAGATACTGGGTCATTTATGCATTTCTTAAAATATGAAGCCATGTGAGAAGTTTAAAGGGGAAAAAAATGGAGCTGTTAATACGTCAGACATCTGAAATGTGATCTCGTCTACACACTGTTTTTTAAAAGCTTTTAATTCGCTGTGTAAAATCTTCATCTTAAAAGCAGCTAAAGATGTCAAATAAATGCACCAGAGTATAAAATACAGTATTTTCCTCTGGAATATAGTGGAGTGAAAGCACAAATAAAATAGAAATATTTGAGTGAAGGCAGTACAGTAACTTGAGTATATGTAGTTAGTAGGGATGCACGATATATCGGCAACCACATCGGTATCGGTCCGATATTAGTGTTTATTCCCACACATCGATATCGGTCCGATGAACAAATTTAGCTGATGTTAAAAACCAATGATTGTCTAACATCAGCGCCTTCGTCTCTACATTTGCTGCTATTTCACAGATGTTTTTACTTAAATGGACTTGAATGTTAGATATGTTTAAATAAGTTTTACTTATGTTATGTGACAAAGAAGACTGTGTGGTCTAATTTGGGCTTCTTTTGAATAGTTTTCACATTCTCACAGTGCTTGCTTATACTCATTTTTGGGTGTGAACAAAAAATTGAATATCGACGTCGGTAATATCAGCTATCAGCGATATCAGAAATCCTGATATCGGATATCGGTATCGGCCAGAAATTTTAATATCGTGCATCGCTATTAGTTAGTTACTCTTCACTTTAGCAATTTAATTATTCTAGTGATAGTAAATGAATGTAAATAAACCATGCTGCTCTATACTTATTGGTTCGTTGTATTTTTTTAGGTATGTATTTATATTTACTGGTATTATTTTCATTGCAAATGTATACATATATATATATATGTGCAAATACACAAAAATGACAATAAACGAATCCTGAATTTGCAACAATTTTGATAACTAATTGTATCAGTTGCCAAGAAAAGGTAAAAAAATCTAATTTAGCCCATATGTTATATATATTTCTGACATTTATGTAATTAAAGTAATTAAATTTCATATAGTAAAAATTATTATTTTTTCACTTCAGTACGTTTAGACATCAGGGTTTTGGAAGCTTGTTGATGGGCATTTTTGACATTTTCTAGATTCAAATTTATTCTGTTTATGTGGTAATATTCGACAAACAAACAAAAATAGTCACTGAGCGCTATAATGAACGTCGCGTCTGTCGTGGACGTAGTTGTAGTTCTATAACAAAACCTCTAGATGGCAGCGCTGCACTGACGCCCTCAGTCAGGGTCGAGACCGGTCCGGGCACACGCTATTGCATTCTGGGACTTGAAGTCAACGCGGCAGCCGCAGCACGTAAAACTACAGACGCTTGCGTGAAACATAAAACTACAATTCCCGTCACAATCACCGAGATTTGAACGCCGAGCAGGGGCAGCTTTTTCCAATCGATGATCTCAACTGAAGTTTCCTCTGTCAGCCTCATGAAAAGACTGAAGAAAGTCCTCGACAATGACAAAACCGTCGCCTAGTTCGAGCTTTGTCGAAGTCAGCGGCCACCGAGGCGCCATTTGAGCCCCGACGATGCGGTTCAAACAAAGAAGGCTGTGATTTGCGGTCTCGGTGGTTTTGTGCGCCGCTCCTGCCAGCCAGGGCTGGGTCCCGTTACAGTTGTGAGTCGGCGGCTCGCCAAGATGTCTATGGAGGAGCAGGAATATCCCGAAGGGGTTCTGGTGACAGAAGCCGGGCCGCAGTGGCTCCGAGCCGAAGTCGAGCGTCTTACCCGGGAGCTCCGCGAGACGACCCATGAGAAGATCCAGGCGGCGGAGTACGGGCTGGCGGTGCTGGAGGAGAAGCAGCAGCTCAAGCAGCGATTTGATGACTTGGAGACCGAGTACGAGTCGGTCCGACAGGAGCTGGACCAGCTGAAGGAGGTAACCCGGGGTCAAAGCCACGCAGCCGGATATCTTTTAGAAGTGTTTGTGGCGGTTCCCTTATCATCGTTGTATCGGAATGTGAGGAGCAGGCACGAAACTTAGCAATTACTGCTAATTGCTAAAGTGTAAACTGACCAAGTCTCTTCAACTATTAGACAAAGTCTGTCTCAGGCTGTATGCAGAACCACATGTTGGTGGTTTGCATCTGAGCAGGATTATTGTAGAGTGACTTAATGATGTCTTGCAGGGATTTTTTAAAAAAAGTAAATAAATAAAAGGCATCAGTTTTGGTCACTTGCCCAAACTTGCTCCTGGTATGTAAAGGTTGAGGCCTTCACATCAGACATCTGCAGCTGCAGCAGCTTATGCCAAATTTATATGCCTGCGAGGCCAACCTGCTTTTAGTGTATCGGCTCTAAAAATACCAGAAAGCCTGTGGTAGGGAAGGAGTAGCTGCAAACTCTTCCTCTGGTTCAGACAGAGATCAATAATTCAGTAGGTATATTCTTTAACTGTGGATTTGTTTCCCCCTATTCTAGACCTGCAGTTATTTATTGATTAGTTGTCATTTATCAAATTAATCACCAAGTGTTTATTATTGAATTATGAATATTTGGATTGTTTACTCCGCTGTGGCAGCGAGCTGTGGACAAAACAAGACATGAGTTGGTCATTTTTCATTTACAGACATTCGGACAAAAAGCAACCAGGTTAAATCAATCAAGTCAGAAAGTCATTGGCAGATTTGTCATCAATGAAAACAATATTTTCTCCAATTGACTGTTTGTAAAGATATATTTTGTTTTATCCCTGTTCCCTTTTCTCACAAATACCACCACTTTTTTAAATTGTCATAGAAGAAGTCAACAGAAATGATATTTTAAATGACAGCTGCTGTGTCTAAATTCAGCTGCTTGATTTCACAAAACTCACTTCAGGATTAAAATGTTCCAAATTTAAGATTTGTTGTTGTCAACAAATCCCTTAGCAACATATCCAGCAACTTCAGTTTATTTTTAGTTATTTGTTTGTTAGCTGATATTATTTTTCTAAGGGTGGTTTATCATGTGATCGTATAGAGTTCAGGTTTTGCAATATTAGAGGATGAGGAAGAGCCTGAGCAGTAGAAAGACAGAAAAGCAGGAGCCACAACGAGTAAATGTTAGTCTAGGGCATTTATCAGTCAGCTAAAGACGATATAATACCAAACATTTTCTCTAAATGTCCTCCCAAGAAATTAAAATTCCACCGAGCCACTGATGCTCCAACTTGTGGGAACATTTGGCTGCTTTCTGAGAGAGAACTTTGGGTTTTCCCTTCCATCCAGCAGCCAGTTTCTAGACGATTAGAGGAACTGCATCCTGAGGCACTTCCACGTAGGCCTGTTTCAGAAGTTGTGGTCTCCACTTGCTATCTGTTAACTGTTCCTCCGTCGCTCAGTCTTTAATAATTCAGTGTAGCGTCTCTTGTTTTTACTCCTCAGAGGCAGCGCTCCTCTCAGTCGTTGGCATTAAATAGCGTTTCACTGGGAGCCCGAAGGCCACAAATGCAAAGTATTGTGTGCAAATTATTAGTGAACAAATGTGCTCAGTCTGTTTCATAGCTGCACATTATTGATACCCAACAAGTCTAATGTTCTCAGCCTCTGGGGATTTTTGAATGACCTGTTCTCCGTTGTATAATAACGACGGGGAGTTTTTCCACATTACATTAATAGTAGTATAGATCAAAGTTCAATCATTAAGTGAGTCATTCGCCTTATATCTCATGATTCTGACTGTTGTTCCTCTCGGCGCGTCACCGAGGCCGATGTAAGGAAAGCAGTCATCCGTCAGCACTCGCTCGATCAGTTGACATCACGACTGACCGCTTGCTGCTTGTTACACAAATATGTTGGTGTGACTGAAAACTATTGAGAAAGAAAAGGTGGGGAAGAGAGCTGGAGCTCTGTGGTGGTTTCAGGACTGACGGTAACTTACATCAACAGCTTGGCTCAGGATCAGTGAATGTTGGCAGGGTGTCTTCAGGCCTTTAAGTCAGTTAGACAGTAATTTGTTCTTTGCTCGATATCTGGCTGTTAGTGCTCGTTGTTCGTACATCTGTTTGACGAACTGGCATCTTGTAATGGGTTTTGTAGTTAAAAGTGATTGAATGTACCACAGATTCAGCAGTGTTTTGTGTAAATTACCAGCAAGGATTTAACAATATTAGCTTGCTTTTAAATTGTGGGTGATGAGAGGCAACCGTTCCAAACAAGCTCCATGTCTCATGTGGTACATTTAGATGATGTTTGGGCATAAAGTGAGAAAGTGTTTTCAAAGAATTGAAGTGTTGGAGGTCATACGTAGCCAGAGTTCTGTCGTATGACGGTATCAGCAAGTTGTTTTTGTCAAGGTTTGATTTTAATTTAGCCGTTTATTGTTTATTTGGCCTCATTTCACTTTTAACAGCAATATATTATTAATAATAATTATAACTTTTTTTGTATAGCACCTTAAAGACAACAATTCACAAAGTGCTTTGACAGGTAGAACATAAAATAACAGGTAAAATATCAGGCAGGACAAAGCAAACACAGGTAAAAACAAAATACAGTCGTGCCTCGATAATCCGACCCTTAACAATCCTAAACCTTGCTATCCGACAGGTTTTTAGGAAAAATGAATGGAACCCATAAAAACATCCTTAACATAGCGACAGCCTTGGATTCTGACTCCGACCTGACATTTAATGTCACCAGTCAGGATAACAGCGTATTATCTGACTTAACAATCCAACAGATTGAACTTAATGCTCAATTCAGATTTTTTTGGTGAAATCTGATTTCTTTGTGACTTCCTTCACGTTTCCAGTTCAATGCGACTTGTATGTGATCTGCTGTGTGAACTTCATACGACCCAAAAGTGTCCCGCATGCGCAGAAGAGGACACGACGACGTCACACGCAGCGAGCGTGCTCAGTGTTTATGGAAGTAAACATGGATGGTAACGGTGGAGCGTATCTTGCGATTTGAAAGTTTTTTTTGTTGTTGTTGTTTTTTTTTTTTAAGTCATCCAACCGGAGCCAGCACATTTACAACATAATCACCATGGTTGTGGTGGTATTCTATCACCGCCACGGTGGAAACAGAACTGCGGCCGCAAACTAAACTCGTATCAGCAGCCAAGTACTGCCTGTGCGTTCCGACCACTTCCACCCCATCGCAGCGCTCCCCCGGGGTGGAAGTAGCTGTTAAAGCATCAAGCCCTCCTTGTGTCTCGACCTCCGTCTTGACAATCCGACAGCCTTGCTATCCGACATAAAAGAAGGTTTTACGTTTAGTGTCGGATTATCGAGTCATGACTGTAATGAATAAAAAGTGCACGTAAAGACAAAAAATGAAAATTTTCAGAATGGATGGCGAGTTAGAAGCTGGTTAAAAGGACGACATCACACAAGGGGCTTAAGAGAGAAGCTGAAGAGAAAATCAAAGATAAAAATAGATTAAGATCAGGAGGTTCTAATTCGATTATTACATGCCGAGGAGGGCAGACTTGTGCAAACCATGAGTGTGGTGTGTCAGATATAAATGTCTGTGTTGCACCTTATTTTCAGTGTTTTCTACCCACTTTTTTTTTGTTTTTTTTTTAAAGAAAACTTTTCTCATCTCAGATTTTCAATCAGACAATGCAAACTGAATAAATGGCTTTAGTTCCTCAAATGCTGATTGAGTAAACGGCAACCATCAAGTCAACTTCTCATATGAGCATGACATACTCAAATTCATGCGGTTCAAGTGTAATCAGTGTTTGCAATAATCTGGAATGATCTTCTGTCTCACCAGAGACGAAGAGACAATTGGTAGTAAAGTAGTGGGTGTACCATTTGAGCAACAGAGCGAAACCATTATCCATTATTCTTCTGGATCTACTTGTGGTTTTTTGCATGCACTTGAAGAGGGCTTTGCGCTAAATCCCTGATCTAAAAAAAGTTTGTTCTGTTGTTTCTACTTTCTGTCCTTAGGCCTTTGGACAAGCTCACTCAACCCACAGGAAGGTGGCGGCAGATGGGGAAAGCAGGGAAGAGTCACTGATCCTGGAGTCTGCCAGCAAGGAGGCTCTCTACCAGCAGAAGGTCCTCGAGTTACAGAATGAGCTCCGACAGGCCAAAGCCTCCCTCTCCAGTGCACAAGCTGAAAACGACCGCCTCTCATCCATTGCCCTGGAGATGAGAGAGGTAATAATTCAGACAGCTGCAGAATGGATTTCCTGACATTTAGAGTACAGTGTCCTAGACCAGACTCCTTCCTTTACCCCCGTCAGCCATTCTCTTAACATGTGGTCGACTGAAGACGTCAGTGCCCTTTAAATGTGTCAGAAACAAGTTTTAAATATATGTAATCTATACAGAGATATTATCATGATTAGATTAAAGCTAGCAGAAACTGTCATTTAACTGATTGGGTTGTGGGACAGTTGCTGCTTGTAACGGGGGGAGGGTCAGTTCACAAGTTTGCACTGAGCCCAGCAGGAAAGATGATGTAATGGTCCGCAGTGAGTGACACAAAGGATGTCCTCCACCAGGGCTCTCTGTAGACTGGACTGGTAAGTGGACCATGTCCTTCTTCCGTCACTACATTTGCCTGCCAAGGTCTTGCCCCTGCGGTATGTGAAACATGCTGACATGCTGATCCTCATTTCACTCGCACTGACTGGAACATTGCAGGGATGTCGTCTGCACTGCTTGGTTGCTAAAGACACTACATCCAGTGACTATGATGTTAATTTCTGCTCGTGCAACCTGCCAAAACACACCATTATCCCTGTGTTGTCCCTCTTCTTGTGTGCAGAACTCCGATCTGGCAGAGCTGCAGCGCGGTCAGCTGCGAGATGACATCAGAGAGTACAAGGTTCGGGAGACTCGGCTGCTGCAGGACTACAGTGAGCTGGAGGAGGAGAACATCTCCCTGCAGAAACAAGTGTCTGTGCTGAGACAGAACCAGGTGAGATCATCAGCACTAAAGGCAGCACTCGCTTCCTGAAGTGGGTGGAAACATGTTAAAATAGTAAAGTTATTCCTGTTCTTATGAGTCAAACTACCCACATTAGTGCTTTTGGCTCGTATATAGACGCAGAGTCATTGTGTCATGTGCATCTATTGTGAAAATGCAACACGGATAAATTCAAACTGAACTGTGTTGATGTTGATGTGCGTTTTGGAGGTTGTCATGTTTTAAATCAAGAAAAAATCCCCTTTTGTTTGTTATGCCCACTGAATTTTACTTAAAAGAAAGAGTATATTGTCAAGCCGCAAGACATTTTGACCACAAAGCCCCACAAAGAACCTTCAACAAACCAAACTCCACCAGCAAACTGAAGATCTTTGGACAAGATATGACATTTGAGGAAACCCTGATGCACATTTTTCAGCGTTTTCTGACATTTTAGAGACCGAACGGCCAATCAGTTCATCCAGAAAGTAATCAACAGTTTAAGAATGAACCTTTATCAAACCAAACTCTATTAGAAAAACTTCCATTCTAAATCCAGATAGAGGAGTTTATAAATGAATCCTGACTTTTAGCTCTGATTTGGTCGCTGCCAGCGGCTCTGGTACGACGATTTGTAGCTGCAGCTGCAGAATGAATCAACTTGCCAACAACAGAGCTGCAGCGATTAATGCATGATTGTCAACTATTAAAGTAATCGCCAACTAATCAGATTTTTGAGGTTACTTTAAAGCTCTAAAGTCTGGGTTCTGTGATTTCAGCTTCTTGGAGTGAATGTTTTCATTACAGTGTATTGTAAAAATGTCAATTTTTGACAATCTGCAGGTGGAATTCGAAGGTCTAAAACATGAGATCCGTCGCCTGGAGGAGGACTCCCAGTGTCTGCACAGCCAGCTGGAGGAGGCCATGCGTCTGAGAGAAATCGCTGAGCGGCAGCTGACGGAAGCTCTAGAGACCATCAAGACGGAGCGTGAGCAGAAAGCCACGCTGCGCAAGGAGCTCTCCCACTACATGACCATCGGCGGTTCTGTGTACAGCAGCTCCTTCAACATCTCACTCGACAGCCCTAAACTCCACGACGACCCCTCCGCCATCACTGAACCCGACAACGATGACCTCATTAGAGGCTTCGAGAACGGCTTGGTCAAGGCAGGTGAGAGCGATGAAGACAACAGAACTGCAGCGAACAAGAGAGGAGAGGCCTTGAAGCCGGCTCCGAGCCTGGTGGACGACTTGCTGAGCGAGCTCAACATCTCGGAGATACAGAAGCTTAAACAACAGCTCGGGCAGGTATGACAGACATATGATGCTCTTGGGCCTTGGCATTTTAAATCTACTGTGGATGGTCTAGTATGCTGCTTATGTTTGTGCACATCTTGGAGCAGCTGTCTGAGTCCATTCATCTGATTCGCTCTGCTCTTTGAAAGCCGTTTCATCCACTTCATGTTCATTCTGTCCCCTGGTCAAAGGAGCTGTTGGTGTTATTTGTTTAGGTGTAAAATTGTCCATCTGCCTGAAATTGTCTTTATTTCTACATTTTAGGTTGAGCGGGAAAAAGTGGCGCTGCTCAACTCTCTGCAGGAGAGCCAGAAGCAGCTGGAGCAGGCCTATGGCACCGTGTCTGAGCAGAAGGAAACCGTCAACAGGCTGACTGAAAATCTAAGTGCAATGAGGAAGCTGCAGGCCAGTAAGGAGCGCCAGTCTGCCCTCGACAGCGAGAAAGACAGGGACAGCCACGATGACGGAGACTACTACGAGCTGGACATCAACGGACCCGAGATCCTGCAGTGTAAATACACGGTGGCAGTGTCCGAGGCCGGGGAACTGAGGCAAGAGCTGAAGACGCTGAGGGCGCAGTATGAGGAGTGTCGCACCCAATATGAAGACGAGCGAGCACGGTTGGAGAGCGATGTCCAGGACTTGAGGTCAAAGCTGTTGTCCTTGGAGAAGACCAGCCAAGCGGATAAGGCGGAGGTGGCTCGTCTGGAGAAGGAGCTCCGTCTGGTCAGCGAGGCTGCAGGAGAATCCCTTGGCAGCCTTAACGTGGCTCAAGATGAGCTCATAGCGTTCAGCGAAGAGCTGGCCAATCTCTACAACCATGTGTGCATGTGCAACAATGAGACTCCTAACCGGGTCATGCTCGACTACTACAAGGAAGGCAAGGCTCTGGTTAGGAGGGGGCAAGAAGGGAAAGAGCACCAGTCTGTGCTTCTCACTAACGGCTTGATCAGTGAGACTGAAACTGGAAAGTCCAACAGCACCACAGTTTCTGCAGCTCCAGAGCACCGGCCAGAACCCATGAATATCTACAACCTCGTAGCCATCATCAGGGACCAGATCCGCCATCTGCAGCAGGCGGTGGACCGCACCACGGAGCTGTCACGGCAGAGACTTGCCAATTTGGAGCTGAGCACAGTGGCAGACAAAGACAAAGAAGCTTGCATGGAAGAGATTCTCAAACTGAAGTCCCTGCTCAGCACCAAAAGGGAACAGATTGCCACGCTCAGAGCTGTGCTCAAGGCTAACAAACAGGTCAGACGTCGGTTCTGAGTGTGCCGTATGCATGTCCTGTATGTCTGTATGTTTGTGTACTTGCTGGAGGAAGGATGTTCATTGTTTCTCAGACAGACAAGCCCAGCAGAGAAAGATAGTCCACTTCAGCTACAGATTACCACCGAAGAAATGAATAATTCTGTCTTGTTCCCTTTAGACGGCTGAGGTTGCTCTGGCAAACCTTAAGAGTAAGTATGACAGCGAGAAGGCCATGGTGACTGAGACCATGATGAAGCTCCGCAATGAACTCAAGGCTCTGAAAGAAGACGCTGCTACATTCTCCTCGCTTCGAGCCATGTTCGCTACAAGGTATGGTACACGCTTTATATTTTTATAAGTATAAAAGATAAATATTTTTATATGTGTCGTGGTAGAGACTTGAATCTGGTAGAATAAGAAAATCAAATTTACCGTAACTTCCGGACTACTGAGCGTACCTGAACATAAGCCGCATCCGATAACTTTAAAAAGAAAACAAATTGTACATATACAGGCCGCACTTGTCTATAAACTGCAGGTGTCCACGTTTTAACAGGAGATACTTACACAGAGAGATTTTTTTAACTTTTAATTAAATACGTACCGTAGATGCTTTTTTTCTGAACAGTGCCTGTAGCACGGCTGGTTAAGAAAATAAAAAAATACAGCAGCCTATTAGGAAAAGTCATTGATCGCTATCTTCATCTTCCTCCTGCACTAAAACCACTAAAGTGTCGGAGTTGAACAGCCTCAGAATCACTTCGTCACACACTTCCTCAGTCTTTTGTTGTCGCTCTCAATGTCACTTTGGTCTCGAGGCAAATTCGTAAAAATCCATAAATTAGCCGCATCGTTGTTTAAGCCGCAGAGTTCAAAGCATGTGAAAAAAGTAGCGGCTTATAGTCCAGAAATTACAGTAATGATCCATTTAACATGTCACAGCCTTTTCAGTATTAGTAAAGAAAAAAAAAGTACTTTATCAGTATTTGTAGCTTTGCGTACGGTGATACCTAAATAAAATGGTTGTTTTGTTTTTTGTTTTTTTTTTTTAACTATACTGACATATTCTTTGTGTTTTTGTTCCTGTACAAAAGGTTTGCAATAACAATCACAATCTCTGCCAATCTTCAGAATCGACAGTCTCTGATGATATACGTGTCATGGTAGAAACATATAGATACCATGACATATATATACACATAGTGTTTACTTATCTATTTAATGTGGTGTACTTGTGGCCAAGCAGTCCTGAGAGCTCGCTGTAACACACAACATCTGTCTGTTAGAGGACATATTTTTATAAAACACCGAAAGAAACGCGATCTAGTTTTAAATCCTAATTCTGCCTCCTTGCAGCAATGCAACAAAACCAGCCGAAGCGGTCGCTCTTCTGCACAACTGTCTGTTTATGAGACAGACACAAGGCATTGTGGGAACAGTCTGATGTAACACTTGTGCGAGTCAGCTAGCAGGGACCTCTTCCTCCCATCTGGAAAATGCTGCCTGAGGAATGGAGACAACAGCAGCACAACAACAGCAGCAGTTCAAGAAAAATGACTCCACCTGCTGGCAAATAATGTTTACTGCTTTTTTCCTCCCTCTCGCTTTGTTCTCCACCTGCTCGCTCTCCTCTTCCTCTCAGATGTGACGAGTACGTGACCCAGCTGGACGACATGCAGAGGCAGCTGGCTGCAGCCGAGGACGAGAAGAAGACGCTGAATTCTCTGTTACGTATGGCCATACAGCAGAAACTGGCATTAACTCAGCGTCTGGAGGATTTGGAGTTTGACCACGAGCAGGCGCGCCGCAACAGCGCCACAGCGGGAGGCAAGGCCAAATCAAAGGGCAAAGGAGCCTCTTCTAACCATCATGTAAGTCACAGGTTGTACTGCAGAACTAACTGAAGGCCACAGAGCATCAGGGAACGCTCTGGGCTCTGCTGCAAGGGTACATGTGGCCTATCAGGTCTATCACAGATTTGCATTTCTCGAAGCACAGGCTTTGCATAGTCCTAACACTGAGCCTTCTGTTCTGAAGCCAGGATGTGTCACACACTATATGACTTTCTAATGTTACTGCTTAAAACCTGTGTAAAGCTGCAAACGTCAGTTCTGAGCTTGTCTCACCACAGAAATGTGTTACAACCAACATAAGCTAAATTTGAGTGATTGCAGAAAGTATATAAAATTGGTTTTCAAAGTAATGAATAAATAAGCAGCATTTTCTGCGCTGAAATGTCGGGGGTGTGTCTGCTTAAGATGCTGACTGACAGCTTTGACAGCAGCCCAAATGAACTGTTGTAAC
>NW_007577741.1:62725-124710 GCF_000690725.1 Stegastes partitus
TCTGTGAGTCTCAGTTGCTTCTGGTTAAAGTTTGTAAAACTACCTGGTGTGAAATAGTCACTAGAGGTGAGTGTTGGTCGTGATCCTGAGCTCTCCACCAGTGTGGCTCTTTACAAAACCAATCCGCCTGCTCCTTATCTGATCGTTATCAGGACATTTAGATAAACAGACGGAGCTGTTGTGGCTCTGGCACGCTTTTGGCCCTAAACACAAAAAGAACGACTTGTCTAGCTCAACAGTTCAGTACTCGCATATTTTCCGGACTACTGCACCTGAATATAAGCCACTAACTTTAAAAAGAAAACAAGATGTGTACATGTACAGGCCACACTTGTCTCTAAGCTGCAGGTGTCCACGTTGGAACATGAGATATTTACACAGATTTTTAGACTTTTAATTAAATACGTACCATAAATACTTTTTTCCAGACAGTGCCTGTAACACGGCTGGTGAAGAAAATAAAAAAATACAGCAGCCTACCAGGAAAAGTCACTGCTCGCTATCTTCATCTTCCTCTGTCTTGAGGAAAATTCGTAAAAATCCATAAATTAGCCACATCACTGTTCAAGCCGCAGAGCTCAAAGCGTGTGAAAAAAGTAGCGGCTTATAGTCTGGACATTACGGTACATAGTTCAATGTCTTTTCACATCTTATTTTCTGACATGTTTAGAAATGAATCAGTTTGTTTTGCTCAGACTTACAGTGACGTTAGCAGCGTGTTCACATCATCTTCTACCATTAAAACAGCTGAGTATGAATAGCTGCTGTTTAAACGGTAAAATGAACGTTTTGTTGGCACAAGGAGGAAACAAAATTCTGACTTTTCAATTGATGCAGTTTATTTGTCTCGAAGACCGATTGAAACTGGAAATCTGCATGTTAATGTTAATTCAGCTCCGGACTGATTGTTCATCCCTTTCTATGCTCTGTGACGTGGAAACATCCCCCCACGGTATCAGTGACTTTGTTTTTCCACCCGCATGCTCTTCCTTCCTATCCCACTGCTCTGCTTCTTGCAATCGTCTTTTCTGTGCATCCCAGCTAAGTGCATCCCTCTAGTACAATGACATTTGAAATCAAAGTGATTCTCTTCCGTCTTTCTACTTGCAGTAAATCAAGCCAAGTGTCCTTAAGGAGCTCCGTCAGAGTGCATCCTGTCCTCCCGGTTCCTTCACTCCGATCACGCTCCCAATCATGTCGATGCTAGCACAGTATTTGCCAAGAGTCTTGTTTTCGAGTGCCAAAACAAGTATAGAAAGTTCCTGAAAGTTCGTTCAAACCATGTGACTGTCAGTCATCCGTCTTCCAACCACCACTATGATCACTGAACCCGAGGAAGAAGCAAGATGGACGCTCGACGGATGACTCGTTGCCTGTGTTACCCTGACTGAGCACTTTTTGATGTACTTATTTGCTCTAATAGGTGAAAAAAAATCATGCTAATTGTTTCGAGTATTATTCAACAGTGATGGCGTTTTCTCGGCATATCTTTATTTATTTCATAGCAACAAAGCTGGTGATTAGGTTAGCTGTTAAAAAAAACTTTACTGTTACTGGTTCAAATCACACAAAAGAGACAAATAAGCTTCCCTGCCTTCGTTGCCCTCTGGCCTTAGATTTCTTTTTTGCCTTTCTACCAGATTTTTTTATAAGCATGTTCAGCTAATTTAAAAAAATATTACTGTCACTCATGGATCCTGCAAATGCGGAGCTTCAGATGAGTGTTTTAACCACATTGTGTATAACTGCTCCGTAGACGAGGGAGAGCTGTTACGGTGGAGGAAGAGTATTACAATGCAAATCTTATTTAAAGATTTATAAGTTAAGGTCAGATGTTAATAGTATTCATACACTTTATTCATGAAGGAGAGTTTTTAATTGTTTTAATACAACTTTTTGTAAACCTTTTTAAGTCCTATAATAATAATAATAAATCTGCAGTGCCATGTTGTGTTTTGTTGATATAAGTGCAATTTGCAAACATGGCGAGAAAATAACTAAATGTCTTGTGCTGTGTATAAACTGTTTTACATATTGTCGCTCACATCCGTGGTCCTCATGTGTTTTTACTACAAGTGCGTATTGTATTTATTTGACTCTGTTCAGACGACGGGATTCATCGTCCTTTTGGTTACGCGAGGGAGTCTGAATTTAGACTGAACTGTGGTTTAAAAAAACAACACTAGCAAAACTCACGACTCCAGTCTCGGCTTCCAGTTATTGTTGGTGTAAAAAAAATAAATCTAACTTTCACAATTCACAGGTGTTTGTCATTTTCAATGCAAAACAAGTCACCTGCCTTTTTTTTTATTGCAATAAAGCTTTATTCTGTCACTGAAATTGAAAGCAATCATGATTTTTGAGACCATTTCACATCATTCAGCAGCTTATACAATGAATATAAGATGTTTTTGAATTTGAATTTGAATTAAATTGAATTTCCCTTCTGGGATAAATAAAGTATTTTCCATTTCATTTTATTGAAAACTGAATGGTAGAATAATTAGAATAGAATCCAAAAATAAAGTACAAGAAAATAGCAATGATTAGTGATAATTGTTACATTGAAAAAGAATAATAGATTGTGCAGAAGTGAATTTGTGACCATGAAATGTCAATTTGATCATCAGCTCGTGATGCTGATGTTATAAAGTCTTACTGCAGTTAGTGGGAATGACCTGCAGTAGCTCTTTCTTGCAGAGTCTGCTGCTGAAGGAGCTCCTTAAAGCCCCCACAGTGTCATGCAGCGGGTGACGGGTTGTCTATGATGGATGTGAGCATTGCTGACATCCTCCTCTCAGCCACCTCCTCTATGGAGTCCAGGGAGCAGCCCAGGACAGAACCGGTCCTCCTCACCAGTCTGTTTCTGTCCCTGTCTGTGCTCCCCGCTCTCCAGCAGACCACTGCATAGAAAAGAGCAGACGCAACCACAGTGTCATAGAAAGTCCTGAGCAGAGTCCTGCACACTCCACAAGTCCTCAGTCTGCTCAGCAGGTGGAGACGACTTTGGTCCTTCCTGTTCAGGACCTCTGTGTTGTTGGACCAGTCCAGTTTGTTGTTGAGGTGAGGTGAGGATGCGTGCAGTAGCATCACTACGTCTGGGTGTTAAAGGCTGAAATGAAGAATGTTTTATAAATGTCCTTGAATCAATTTTTTTTTTTTTCGTTATGAGGATATGAACAGATTTTTTGTGTTAGTAACATACAGCAGATTTGATATTATTATTATTATAATGTGTTATTTATTCTGAATATTGTGCTAGACTTTAAAGGTGAACTTCTTTCCTCCACCAGCATCTCTTCTCCAGGACTATTTATAGGGTCAGATTAATGTTAATTCAATTTATAGCAACGAGTACTTCCATGAAACCCCGTCACAAATGAGTCCAGCTGTGTGAATAACTTATTCCATAGCACACACTTGCTGTAGTTATCCTGCACTCACCGTGACATTTATGTGGAACATTTCTTCTGCAATACCTTGGAAATGACCATGAGTTAAAATCTAAGGACTGCCGAACTGGACTGATCCCGAATGGGTCAAGATCAAAGCCAAGCCTCTGGTGGACAGTCGTCCTCAAATGTATTCATACCGTCCCATTAAGGAAGGAAAAAACAGCTTCAGTCACTGAAAGAAGCTGAAATTGACAAAAGCAATTTTAAAAAAAGAAAGAAAGAAAATTATGACATTACTTTTGAATTGTGTTCAACAGAAAAAAACAAGCAAACAAAAACATAACAAAAACATAACAAGCAACAACACTTTGAGCCAATCACTACAATCAGGTGTTTTCTGTAACTCTCAGTCAGACTTGTGCACCTGTTGACAGGTGTTTGGATTTCACTGCTCATCAGCAAAGTGCTTTAATTTGATATATATATATATATATATTTTTATATTATTCTTTTCAACCTCAATTCAAAAGCAATGTCATAATTCACTAAATAATAATTTAGCAAATTTTTATTTATTATTACTTTTTTTCAGTTTCTAGTTATTTGAGTGACTATTGTGAATTTTGCCTTTTTCTTTAATGGAAGGGGATGAATTCATTTGAGGACAACTATTGGAATTTTTTATTTTTATTTTTTACATTAAAATGTATTGTAGAAGTTTTATTTACAGTAAATTAAACTATGACTGTATAAATCAAAGCTGATAGGGCTGAGCTCGGCCTTTGTTTTTTTAATTTTTTTCTGCTGAAAAGGAAAGTTGTTGTTTTTTTTTTTCCTGTTCTGAAGACGTTGACGTCGCCCATCCCCGCCTGCGTGCTGACGTCAGAGGGCGTGTCCACACAGAGGACAGAGGGGACTCCACAATGGGAGGTTCGTGTCTTTCTTTGAACTAAAAAAATTTTTTAAAAGAAAAAAAAAAATGCTTACTTTAACACGTATTTAGCCTTCTGTTCTACTTTGCTGTTAGATATAAATCCCCGCCGCAGCACTTAACCGCCTGAAAGTTTGCCTTCGCGTTACCAAACACAGTGGGACGGCGCAGACCAAGTCCTGTTGAGGTTTTCTCAAAAGTTTCTTGACAACACGGTTGACAGGAGAAACAGCCGCTGTTAGTCAGTGTGCCGTCAACGGGTGTGTTTTGGCAGCCTTTCCGCTCCGCTGGGCCCTCATACTCCACTTGTGTTCGGAGAAAGTACCGGCGACACGTCGGTTCTTGCCAGTGGCGCCTCCAGACGTCTCTCATTGGGGTGGCCGGACGGAGAAAATACACAAAAATAAATAAATTTTAGTTCATTTAATGCTGCTGCAGTGTAGAGGATAGTTGAAATCTACGTCAATATGAGAGTTAATCAATAACATACTGATGTAATGTTTTCTTATTTTATAGTTAATGGTGCTAATGTGCATAGACAGGTATACAGTGGTCCTCATATATATTCACACCCTTCTATTAAAGAAAAGGCAGAATTCACAATAGTCACTCAAATAAGTAGAAACTGAAAAAAGTAATAATAAATAAAAATTTGCTAAATTGTAGTTTAGTGAAATATGGCATTGCTTTTGAATTGTGGTTGAAACGAATAATTAAAAAAAAAAAGAAATTAGAGCACTTTGCTCCCATCATGCTTTTTTTCCCTCAATATTTCTGTTGAACCACAATTCCAAAACAGTGTCATGATTTTCATTAAATTTGTATTTGTTATTACTTTTGTCAATTTCATCTTATTTCAGTGACAGCTGTTCTTTTCCTTTTTAATGGGAGGGTATGAAATTGACTGTATTTAGTATTCTCGTTATTAGGGAGACCACTGTTTAAATACTGAGGAGAAAAAGTTCACCCACATAGGACAGATATTCATCATTCATTTATGATTTCAATGCTGATACTTCTGTTCATGTGTGATGATAACTTATCACACTACGACAATTTATGGTGCCATAAAATGTGTTTATATTGTTTTTAGGCCACTTCATTGATTAAAGAGGTCAAGTTCTTGATTCATATCCACAATAATATCACACAGTAATATCCTGCTGCGCAACAGAAAAGACAACAGAGATTTCAGGTGTCCCCCCTTTGGAGGCGCCACTGGATCTGTTCTGTTTTAGTAACAAGACTACTGCAAACTGACGTCCACTTCCAATAAATAAACTAGCTATTGTTAGATGGGTGCAGATGAGTTACTTTTTCAATCCTCTCTCTGTTTACAGACAGTTTCCATGAGCAGCTGATGGAGGACAGCGCCTTCCTCAGAGTTGAGCAGAGACTGGACACAGAACGGGTGGACAAAGTCATCCTGCAGCTCAACAGAATCTACCCACAGATCCTCACAGACAAGGAGGCCACCAAGGTGAGTTCTCCTCATGCACACCTGGTGTCAGTAACCTGGCAGTAAAATACACTTCCACTGGAAGCTGCCAGTGCCACCTGCAGTACAAACATGTATTGCAATGAAAAGAAATTAATAAACGTACACATTAATAAAGCTGCAAGGTGGCTCGGTGGTTAGCACCGTAGCCTCGCCGGTTTGTGTCCTGGTAAGGCCACCCTGGATCTTCTGCGTGGAGTCTCCATGTTCTCCCCGTGCAGCGTGGGTTCTCTCTGGGTTCTCTGGCTTCCTCCCACACAGTCCAAAAACATATTGAGGTTAATTGGTGAGGATTAAGCGGTGTATAGATGATGTATGGATGGATGGATTAGTACATGGCTGTTACAAGCTGTATCAAGGAAATTATGTCTTAGACAGACTAATTATGTGACATAAAAAACAAGAAGGGGCAAGACTGTAATATGAATACGTTTATTTATTTACGTCAGCACAGATGCCTTCAGGGGATACTGAGATCTTGCACACATGCTCCTATTTTGAGTTGAAGTAAACATCTGATTGTTGTTCACTGTTTCCCAGTTCAGAAACCTGGACGTCCCTACAAGCGTTCGACTGGGTGAACTCCTGACACACCTGCAGAAGAAAGGCGAGGAAGCATGCAGGGAGTTTTACAGAGCGCTTCACTTGCATGTGGAGGAGGTATACTACAGCTTACCCACACGGCTCCGCCTCAGAGGTTTGTCTCCAGAACGGCTGCACTATGTCACAGCGCTCTCACATTTAGCAGTTATCTGAATAGTACAAAATAAATGTATGTGTGTGTCAGTGTAATTTACATTTTACTTCATCCTGCCTCCAGATTTCATGGATCCACTCACATTTTCTCGTGCCTACAAACACAGATATTATCTGAACGACAAAGGTGAGCGCATTTGTGCAAAGCAATATTTTCCCTATTGATAATACATACAGTTAGGATATAGTGATGGAAATAGATAAAACAAGTCATCCAGGGTTGTAACATGTATTATACTAATTAATGTCTAGAATCGAAGCAACAAGTACAACAGTGGATGGTTTAACGAGGACATGCTAAAACTTTTAAAAGCAATTACTGGTGTGACTAACCCTAACCCAAGCCAAAAGCGTTGTGTAGGTCTTTAGCACTGACAAACACAACGTTAAATAATTACATTTATTTTTTAATGTGCAATCCTTCTCCAGGTCCCTTCTTCTTTCTGGGCTGTTTTGGAGTCGCTGTGGGAATGGCTTTGCTCTATTACTACAGTGGTAAATACTTTTCCAGTGTTTTTTTTCCAAACATCTCTTGACATTGCAGTCTCAATATTGCCACTATTAATTCCATTACTAACTAATAAGGTGCCCTTTTTTTCTGTAGAAGCTAAAGTGTCAGGAGGCAGCCGGGCCCTGGGGATGGCGGCTCTTGGGCTGAAAAGAAAAGCGCAGGAGGTTCTTATATGGTACACCGAAGAAAACCTCAGAAAGTAATGTGTGGCTCCTTCACACCGGGTGCTTCAGCAATACTGCTCCTATGAATTGTACTTGTACCAAAGCACAGCACTATATCAAGGGTTCAATATTATTTGCATGAGCTGTATTTGGCAGTTTGCTACTATTTTCACTCATGTCTATTTAAATGGGTTAAAGGGATTACTACAAAACAAGTATAAAGTATAGGAACAGTGAATAACTTATTGTCGCTGCAAGCATCCACTAAAGTAGTATTGTACAAACACAAATTGCACTGCTGTCAATTGTACTGATTGAGGCTTTCTAAACAACTAAATATCAGGGAGATTCGTTCTTGGCTGTTGCACTGTTCTCCAAAAAAAATAGCCTCTAATCAATCATTTGGTGTTGTGACCTACATTAGACTATTTTTCCGTTTGTTGGTTGCATACACCACTTCATTTGTTTTTGTTCCAGTGAGGCTTCGACATAAATGCATTCAGGTTTCCGTCAGTCTGAGCTGAACCATGGCCGCCATCTTGCGGCCAAAACAAGCTACGTCACCAAAACCGTGTTGTCCTAATAGGAAGCTTCTGCTCACATTTTAAACAGCAGCCCAAAAAATAGCTTTATTTTTTTATACCTCTCTGTTCGTAACAACATCGAGTATTTGGGCTGAATACGATTTTAAACGAATTTACGATGAGTTTTGCGATCACGTGATTTGCTCCACCAATGGCGTTCCGCCCTGCCGGCGCGCTGCATTGTGGGTAGAGCTGTAAACAAACCAAAATGTAGAAACGTCGAATGAAAAACCGTGAAGTTTTTGCCCGGATTAAAGTAAAACTAAAACAATTGAGCTTATTTGGGTGTAGCGGTTGTAAAACAGGAAGTAGCACCATGAGTGAGAACAAGTTGTTTAATTCTGCGTATATAACGTGACGTCCCTCCTCTTTCAGGGCGTGTTGTATGAAAGGAGAGAAGGTTAGCACTCCCCTTGACAAGGATGGAAGTGGCCCTTGTGGCCTGCAACACACATACGGTTAAGGCATTGCCACCTACTTCGTGGCATCTCTAACCAAGTTTTTTTTTTTCCCGTCCGTTGAAACTGCCTCCACAGTGTGCCTTATTAGTTATAACTCGTGATGGGACGTACTGCGCCGAGGCTTCGGAGCGTGTGTCGAGAAATCCACGAAGCGCGTATCGAGGCTCGCTTCGTTAGGAGGCGAGTGACGTCACTGATGACGTGTGAAGCCTCGCTGGATTCGGAAGTGGTGGTGATTCATGAACACAGCGCAGGAAATACATCAGACCAATGACTTACTGCATTTATGAATTGTACACAGCAGGTTAAGGTGGTGAAAATCAAATGTTTTTAAATTTACATTTCAATATGGTCACAGATAGCTCATGGAGGAATGTGAAGATGAAACCGGAAATTGAAACATAGAATTTTCATTTTAATTTGAAGTCAAAAAACACTTCAATGTGAGGAAAACAGAACGCTATATTGAAACAACACATTATTATTCCAATAAAGTCTCATATAGACTTTCATAATAGATACTGAAATGAGCATTTATTAGTTTCTCAACAGCCTGCAAGAACCCAAAAAACCGGGAACCCTGGAAAAACCGGTTTCAAAAGCAAAAGCCGAAAAACAAAAAAAAAAAAAAACAAAAGCCTTAAAGCAATCAAGTAATCACAAAATGCCTTAATAAAAAAAAGTCCCCCAACCAACCAAAGCCCCGCCAGCCGGGTCCCCAAGCAAAAGGGGGAACGGGGCAGCACTGGTTGGGGGGCAGGTCCGATAACAGAGGTCTTGGTAACGGTGTTGGGAATGGGATTTTTTTGGAACAGAGGTTTTCATGTATTTTTGTTTGTCTGAAAGCAGATGACATACAGAGATGAGCAGTGTTCTGTTGTGCAGAGGACTGTTCTAGGTGTTTGGCAGAACTGTGCACAGATGCTGATGGTTACTATCATCTGAGTGTTTTATGTGTTGTTTCTCCTCAGAGACATTTAGACACAATATTTGTTAATAATTCACACACCTTCACAAACATGTGGCTCATAGATGGGTCTGAAGATTGTTGATGTTGTTTTCATGGGTTAAGATCAGTTGCTAATTTTACTCATTTCAAGACACAAACAAGTCAAACCTTTTACCTTTAGCCTTGTGAGATGTCCATGGAGATGTCTACACTGATTGTTCATCTCTCCAGACACACTAGTTGGAGATGCTTAAACCTCTCAGTCAACCAATCAGCTGTAAGATATTCTCAGATTTTGGATTTTATCGAACATTTCAGGAAATGCTGTGGCTCACTCTGACCTCAGTTCTCACAACAGATGAAAAGATTGTGGTTAGATAGTTGTTTCATATATTTTGTCATACTTTTTTTTTTTTTTTTTTACCCTGATTTAGTTCCTGTAAGCAGCCATAAATGTTTGCTAATGTCAATTACACAATCAATATTTTCTTATAAGTGTTACCAGTTTTTTAATTAGTGGCTAATCTGAATACTAATTTTAGTACAGTCAGAAAACACGTTATATTACCACTGTCATGTAGATTCAGTCTCTACAAAGCAGGACGAGCAAACTGGCAAACAGATGCCCCGTCATGGAAACACCTGGTGTTATGATTCCAGCTCAAATGATTCAGTGGTTCAGATAAGTTTCAGGCAACACCCAGTGAAGTTTGTATTTCTGCCTGACAGCTCTTGTTTTAAGAAACTGGTCTCTACTCTGACTTTAGCTGCTCAAATAAGTATTTACATTAAACTCACATAATGATCAGAGAACATGTTCACGTCATGTTTCACTGTTTTATTTAACGTCACATTGTCATTGTGTCCATCATCATGTATCAACAGATCGAAATCAGTTAAACCCATAATCAAACATGACTTAGATGTGTTGTTTGAGAAATGTTTGGTGTCTCAACACACGACGGATCAAACACGTTACTGCGTTACGGGTTTGTGTGCACATGAAGCCTCCAGAAATGAACCTTTTTTGGAAGCAATTGCACAGAAAGCTTCAAGGCTTCATGAGGCTTCATCTGGCCATCACTAGTTTGAACACCTCTGTACAGATATGAAACCGCATCTCCTGTTCCTACCGTGTAGTTTAGAGAGCGAAACTGTTTTCTCGTGTCTTTGTTTCCGCTTTGGACGGAAATGTACGTTTCCTGTTGGCCTGTGGCAGCGCTTTGCCCACCACCACCGAGTACAGGAAGGAGACTCTTTTTCTCCTGCAGAAGTAGGTCAGCTTAGTTTGTGATAGTAAAAAAAAAAAAAAAGTACATTTATGTGTTTTTAAAATCCAGCCAATTACCATTTAACACGGTGTCCTATGATAAGGATGTTTTTTTGTTCTTACTGTGCCTCTTTGCTGACTGTATGTTGACGTACGTTAGAGTGAAATGCCGTTTTGTTTCAATAAATACATGAAATAAAATGACTTTGAAATAAATCCTGGAATAAATAAATGAGGCATTAGGAAGTAAACTAAAACAAATCAAAGTAGTCCTTAAAAAAAATAGAAATTTGTGTTAAAATTCAAAATATTTCTATATTTACTGCCTTGTTTATTTCAGGATTTAATTCATATTATTCATATTATATATATTATATATGTAATTCATATTATTCATATTATATAATTCATAGCCATGTTTTTTTTTTCATTTATTTGACAGAAGCATTTGTTTATGTGCTTATTTATTTAGAATTTTGAACAAAATGAGATTCCATATTGTAGAAAATATTAAAAAACAGCCCATATGTTTTTTTTAATGGGTTTTAATTAAGTCTACATATAACAGGCTGACAGTAAGTTTAGCAGTACATTCATTTTGTACCCAAAAGCAAATATATAAGACTTGATGTTATTTCTCAGGTAGTTTGCAATTTCATTTGGATACATAACATAAAAAAGGGCTTCTGATCCTAACTGTGTCCTGGTGGTGCTGATAAATCCTCTGGATCTCAGAATAAGTTTTGCAGCTTAAATGGCTTTGCTGCCTTGTAATTGAATTAAAAAAAAAGTACTATTACTCTAAAAGGAAATGTGTTTCATTATTTACTTATTGAGTTTCTCTTATTTTTGTGTGTACTGTCACGTAAAAACACTTTTCATTCAGGCGTGCCATCGTTTGTCTTTGTACGTTAAAATAAAAATAAAAATATGCACGATAACAAAAAGAACACGTCTTGTCACTTTTGCGGTTTTATTAACAAACTTCATGTAAAATACGAGTCACAGTGTGGAGTACAAGATTATTTATATATATATATATATATATAGTAGGAGCTGAATATGTTTTTGGTCCTTAAAAAAAAAGGTCATAAAAAAAGCCTAAAAATAACTTCAACACATAATTCAATCCACAAGACTTACAGACATTACCTGATATAAAATGTAAATCAGTTTAAATATTACACATTAGCCTGCATAGCACTTAAAGAAACAACTATATGGTCCACTTCATCATTCAATGGAGATCTAAAACACTATAAATACTACATCTGATGCACACAAGGCCTCGTGCAGCAGGAGGGGAAGCTGATCCCTGATGCACTCATCGTCAGGAAGTTCATTTGGATTATTATGGGTTTTTTTTTCTTTTATAACAAAATGCAGGCACAGTAACATAGTTTAAAGCTTCAAAATAAGAGAAGAACGTCTTTTGTTTTCCCCCCACAATGTTTGTGAGCGACCTACAGTATATTGCTCCTGATGTTAGTTTAATGAGTAAAGGCATCAGTAACCTGAGCAGGACAGGAGGTAAGAAACTGGTGAAGTGCTATATGACAGAAGAAACGACCACGATGAGTTGTTGGTGGTTAGAGAGTCAGGAAACACCTCTAACACACACACACACACACACACACACACGCACACACACACACACACACACTCACACAGCAGACAGTAAATCTTTGTCCTTGGTTTTCTTCTAGCTTGGGAGGTTGAATTATAGAGAACCAAATGCACCTGCATGCCTTCTGTCTGTGGAGGACAACGTGGACATCCGTCTTTACTGAGTTGATCACAAGGCATCAAGTAAAGGGATGATCAAGAACTTGGAACAGGCATCTGGACGCCGAAGGCTGTGATGAAAACGTTGACCACGACGATGATGAAGACGAAGGCCGTGGCGAAATTCTCCATGACGTTCAGCTTGTAGTGCATCCTCTGATCGTTCAGATTCCACTTGACTGGCAAAAGAGAAACGAAACAACACGAAGGCGTCACTGAATTTTGCTTCGTCAGTAGGACTCGCCTCCTCTTCCCCAGCAGGGGGCAGCACAGAGTTTCCTGTCAGCTGTGAAGCAATCATTACTGAAGGATGAGATATAAATTAACAGCATCTGACAGCCGCTGCCCTCAGGTGAATAATTAGCTCCTTCTTCCACCAGCACATTTCATGCCTCGCCGCTCTGGGAAACATGTGCTGGTCCGTTTTTGTTTTTTTGTTTTAACAGAGAATAAGTCGTGCGATCTTATTAATGTCAAATTTCCTGTCACGGACGGCTTTTTCCCAATGGGGAAGAGAGCACTTTCAAATTGGAAACAGCTGACAGCAGACACCCATTTCTTCCTGCACTCTCTGTTAGGATAAGATAAGAGTATGGCACACCAGAGTACAAGAAGGCAGACTTTGTACTTCAAGCCAGAGTTCTTATAATTTATAGTAAAAGCCTACAGCCTACAAATCAGCCTCTGGAAACCGGTGAACAAACACCGCGAGACAAGTTTGTACATTTGCAGAAAACTCCTGTAGAAGAAAAAATCCCAACAACACATAAAAACACATTTTGAGCATAAACTGAGGCTGAACTAAACCTACACACTACTTTAGATCGACAACGCTTTGTTCAGTGTGGTGTTTTAACACATTATGTTTTGTGAAATAACACCTACTATATCTAGTTTTTAGTATTTTAAATGGGGTCGAGTGTTGCATACTGAACCCACTACACGCTGGGTAAATACAGATGATTTCATTCTCCATAAAGTCTGTGGTGTTTGTGCCGTTGTGTTATCTGGACTTGTGATCACTGCTGAAGCCGGTACCTGCCAGACATCAGTGATGATTGCTCTGGAGCTCTGACCTACTCTCAGCCTTGATCTCCCCGCCACCGGTCACGTCTGATTGGACCACCACCACTCCTCCTCCACCTCAGCAATCACCACAGCTGGCTATTAAACCAACCTTTCAGTCGGGCCTGGCTGGGGTTTGGTGTGACCAGTCTGCTCTGGTGCCTCTCGGTTTGTGTCTTTTGTGTTTATGTGTTAATGTAGCTTCTGTCTGCAGCTGCTGACTCGGTGTGGGAGGTTTTGTGAGAGTCTTAGTGGAGACTGACTCCCGCTCGCAGCTGCACAGCTTTGTGAAGAACTTACTGGCGTCTTGTGTTTTCGTACTGTGTGTTTTGAGGCACTAGTTTGTTTTAGTTTCTTTTGTTATGTGTGGATGTTGCTGTTAGATTTAATTGTGGCTAAGGAGTTTAGTTTTGTTAGCTAGCATCCGTCACTCTGTTAGCCTTCGTTTGGTTCTTTTGATTTTTCCGCCCTCTTCCTTTTGTTCTGTCACTCTTCTGTTATGTTCATTTACTGAGCAGTGAATCGTGCTGCCTGAACCATTTCCATCCAGCTGACCCCAGAGGCTGGATCGTAACACCTCACCAGAAACATTCCAACAACAGACGGAAATAAGGCCACGACCTCCAAACTTACAGATAAAGATGAGCAGCACTCCCACCAGGATTTGCAGGATGAGCGAGATGCTGATGAGCGTGACGAGGGGCACGTAGAAGGAGAACTGCGATCCCTGCGCTAACACCGCCTTCAGCTGGGAGGCGTTGGCCATCAGCAGAGCCACGTCCAGCATGCTCTCCGCCACGCTCTTCTTGTTGGCGTAGTTGTTCATGTTCAGGGGTCTGGGTTCCCTCCTGCTGTTTTCTCGCAGCGGGACCTGAACACAAAGACAAAGCCTGACATCAGTACGACACACAGAGAGCCTCGTGAAGGCCTCGATAATCGATGTTCCGCTGCAGGGATTTGAGATGTCACCAGTCTGTTGTCCTTAACAATGATAGTCATCAGATGTCAATTCATGTACAACTCTGTTCAAATGGAAGATTTAACTTTCAATGTGCTGCTTTAAAGTGACACTGCTAAAGCGTAGACGAGGTATTGAGAAAGGTTTTGCTATATCAAAACAAAAATGCCTCCAAACAAACAGGCTTTTCTTTTTTATTCAGCCTCCAGCTTGTTTAAAATGAAAACTACTTGTTGTAGTGATCACCAGAAGTCTCCACATTTAACCAAAAGTGTGTAAAAACTGTTCAGTCTTTTCTGATATGAATCACTTTTTCTGACTCAAACTCTTTTCAAGACAATAAACGAGCTCGGTGGTAAACCAAAAGCCCACACTTGTGCAATTCCAATATTTTACTTTGAAAAATATGGAAGTGAAAGTATTTTTCTTACTGAACAGAAACAACTTTTACGTAGAGACAGTTCCAGGTCAGAGGCTGGAAAAAAAAAGTCACACCACATCCTTTCTTTTACACTGAGCAGGTCGCAGTCATGTCACAATCACGGCAACCCGAACGCAGTCAGAAAACAGGTGAATGTGTAGACTGGTGGCACAGCTAGACGACGTGCTCCTGTAACAATAATCTACCTCACTGATATAATTATATGGTATTTCCTAAATAATGAAACAGGTACATTCAGACTCAGACGGACCATGTCACGCCACCCTTCCTTTAGCAGAAAAGCAGAAGGAGCTGTTCTCGGTTTTGCTTTCAGGTGAAGCGAGCTGAACGGCCGATTGAAAGACAAACATGACATCAGAGAAAAGCAGCTGGAGTCCTGGTTTCTCTTCACCTCCTCGGCACAGCGCTCAGGGTTTCATCTGGGGTTAGTTTGGCCGTCCAACAAGGTCCACTTTGTGCCCACACTGGCACCATCCAGCGCTGAGGTACGACTCTGAGTTCCTCTTTTTGCAACTGGCAAAGCCCGCAGAGGGAACTGGTGCTCGTGTGGTCGACGGACAAGCGTGAAAACTGCACTCGCTGTCATGACTTCCCCGTCTGCTACCTCCAGCTGCAATGACATGAGTGACATAAATCCCAATTCTACTTCAGCTGTTCCCAATTTCAAATAATCATTTTCCTAAAAGGGCTGCAAGGTGGAGCAGTTGGTTAGCCTCGCAGCAAGAAGGTCGCCGGTTCGCATCCCGGTGGGAATCTTTCTGCGTGGAGTCTCCATGTTCTCCCCGTGCAGCGTGGGTTCTCTCCGGGTTCTCCGGCTTCCTCCCACACAGTCCAAAAACATGCTGAGGTTAATTGGTGATTCTAAATTGTCCGTAGGTGTGAATGTGAGTGTGCTTGGTTGTCTGTCTCTAAGTGTAGCCCTGTGATAGACTGGTTACCTGTCCAGGTGAACCTGCCTTCACCCTGAGTCAGCTGACTCCAGCCCCCCAGTGAGGATTAAGCGGTGTGTAGATAATGGATGGATGGATTTTCCTAATAAGACGCCTGACAGGTACGTCAGTCAGACAGGTTTTTGGTCTTTTTCTGATATGAAAACTTAACTTTTTCTTTTTCCAGAGTAAATGAAACTTCACCTTAAAAAAAAAAGCCAGCGCTATTTTTAGTCTGGGGACTTTTCTTCACTGATGACAGCTACCTCTCTAGTGGGAGGCCAAAAATTCCACTAGAGGAAAACCCCTGTGTGTGTGTATATACACCGAGCAGACGTATAAACACGGCATGCCTCTTTTCTGAACTAAAGGAAAAACCACTGAGCTGCTGAACTGGTGACAAACGCTCAGCGATTGCGTTCGTCCACAGAGGAACGCCACAGATCGGCGCACAGAAACCCCTTTGACCGTCTTAAAATGCCATCGTTATTAAAATGACACAAGACAAAGAGGAGAGTGGTGAATGCTGGCATGTCGGTTAAAGCTAAACATCCACAACTCCACCATTCATCTTCTAGGAAACAGCTTCACACAGACTGGTGAAACACACAAGACTCCCTGGATGGATGGATTACGGGATCTTGTGCCCCAAAAGGTCCAACAAGTCCTCCAAGTTGGGCAACAGTCCACCAGTCAGCATCGACAACTTGATTAACTCTATGCTGACTTGTGGTTTCTGGTCTGTGACTCCACTGTTCATCTGCCCGTCATCATCTACAGCGTTGCGTGTCCACTCTGCTGTAGAGATGGAACAACGACGACTTATTCACATGTGTTTAAACAGAATGGATGGAACTGAACAAAACACAACGCGCTGCAGTCACAGTTTTGTTCAGTAGATAAAGAATACTAATTTTTATTCCCTAAAATTGGGATCTGGTTCTAATAACAAACTCATTACTACTACAACTGCATTTAATCTTATTATTTTATAGTGTTTATCTGTTAAAAAAGAAGAGCTCAAGACATCATCGTCATTTTTAATCCAACACAATCTAAACAAAACTCCTTCTAGCAGCACATCAGAGCACATCAGAGCCTAATAAATCACATATACGCCTATTAATAGTGAACTAACCCTAACACCACTGAGCAGGTCTGGCTGCGGCATGTTTGACTCGTCCACAGCGTTTCTGTGGGATGTGGCTTCTCACTGCTGGAGAAGTTCACCAGCAGGTACTTCCCACTGACACCAGTTATGACGTTGTGTTGCCGACCGCTTCCCATCGAAAGTTTTGCTAAAAATAACACGGAGTGTCGTTGATACACGACACGGGACAGATGAGGACGTCTCTTCAAGGAATACATCAGATAAATCCAAACCAGTGATTGTGTGTCGCTGAAAAGGAAACTGATGAAGGCTAGACGTTCACATGGTGTGATGTCATAAAAGCATAATAACACCCCAGAATCACAGTGCTAATCGGAATGACATATTGTTCTTGATTACAATTCATTTTGTAATAGGATGTAATTACATATTAAATGTACTAGAAATCCTTTCATACCCCTTTTGCCCTTTTTAAAAACAGAAAACAATGTGTTGCCAGTTATATAGCATAGTATATCGCTAAGACGAGGCTGCTGTTTTTCAGGTTCGCAGAATATATGCTGTGTTATAAAAGAGATCACAATTCTAAATTAAATCAAATATAATTTCTCTTAAAGATTTAATCAGACACAAAGTATTACCACACAAATAAAAGCTCTAGCCAGCTATTTGTAGGGTTTTTTACTTCTTGTCTTAGCTTGTATTTATTGATTTGAATAACTATTAAAAAGAAAAATATTTGTATGTGAGTGAATACGTTTTCTTGTTTGCAGGTTTGGTTAAAACAGTTTTTTTGTTTTGTTTTTTTGTTTTAAATAAAGTAATAAAATAATTTTTAATAGTTTACTTAAGTGTTTTAGTTGTGTTGTTGTATTTGAAGGCATTATAATTCAATTCAAATAACATTATTTATCCCCAAGGGGCGATTCAAAAGCTCACTGCATATTTAATAAAGAGACATTAAAAAAATAAACAATAAACTTCATCATAAATATCACATAATATTACATGAGCATTGGCAGGGAGTCAGCGGGTCAAAGATGGTTGTACATTTAGAAAATAATAATAATAATAATTATATATATATATATATATGTATTACACAGTCGTCCTCAGATGTATTCATCCCCTTCCATTAGAGAAAAGGCAAAAATTCACAACAGTCACTCAAAATACTAGAAACTGAAAAAAGTGATAATAAATAAAAATTTGCTAAATTATAACTTAGTGAAATAAGACATTGCTTTTGGATTGTGGTTGAAAATAATAATTTCAAAAAAACAAACAAACAAAAAAAAACTGTCCAAGACAATTGTAAAAATATGTGTATATATTTGTAAATTGTTTTTGTTAATATTTCTGTTGAACCACAATGCTGCTGCTGCTGTTTGTTTTTCCTTCTCTAATGGGAGGTATGAACACATTTGACTGTATATGAGACTGAAATGACTAATTTTGAAACTGAGAATGTCCTATTTCTCTGTAGCATCAAAAAAAATACTCTCAGGACGTTTTGACTCGTCAGTTCTATGTTTGATTATTCTTTATTTTCTCCTGTTTAGTTTTAAGGTTCATGTTTATAGAATTGGATCTGAAGCACCGGAATGAGTCAGGATCACTATAAACTGCATGACAGCCGAACTGAGCTTATCATGAGCTATAAACGCCTGTTTTCCTCCAGAACCTCTGATCACACAGTGTTAGATATTTAAAGAGGCTTTTACTACAGAGCTGTGTTGTTCTGCCTGATTCGGTTCACCAGCTGATCCGGTCCACACAGATGACTGCACACTGAGCACATGGTCCGGATCTGCTGGGTGTAAACGGAGCCTTTGTGGAAAACAGCAGCCGAACTCCTCAACTGAAGCTAACTTTATAAACCAGCTCTGAGGTCCACTGAGCCCGGCTGCGGTTCGGTTCCTCTCATAAGCGACACTTGTTCGGCCGTGTTGGCGAACATCTCCCATGATGCGGATGAGAGGGATGGATGACCGGCCAGCCCAACATTTCCACTGTAACCGGACACTCTAACCGGGATATTTTCCGGGAGAACCGCGGCTCTGTTTGACCCTGAGCTGGCCGTTAGCCGCGGCGGGCTGGACCCGGAGCCGTCCTTTGTGATAACACACCCCACCGCCGCCGCCTCCGCCGCCGTCTTACCTCCGCGTCGCCGTTCCGGTCAGCCCCGCCGTTCATTTCCAAGTTGTCCGAAGCCATGTTGCTGTGGTCGGTGTCTCCAGAAGAGGCTGTAGCTCCGCCGCTGGCTTCCAGAGAGTCGCCGGAGTGCAGCACACACGGTACATATAAGGCTGAGGAGGAGGACGGGGAGCCGCGCCAGACTACCGCCCCTCCAACATGGGGGCGGCGGTCCTCCCAGAGCCGGGACCGAGAGGGGAAGAGTGGGCAGGGCGGGCTGCTCACCCCGGCCTCACAGCTTATCAAATCACTGCACTGCAATTTCACTTTAACACTTACATAATGTTTAAAAGGAAGCGGCTGAATAGCGGTTTTATTTAGTCACAGAAATGCCTACTCATTAACCCGCTAGCTTGACTCTACTGACACCCAGTGGCGTGATGCGGTATTACAAGCTGGATGCTCAGATTTATTCATACCCTCTAGTTAAAGAAAAGACAAAATTTACAACAGTCACTCAAACAACTAGAACCTGAAAAAAGTAATAATAAATCAAAATTTGCGAAAATATAATTTAGCGAAATAAGGTATTGCTTTTGAATTGTGGTTGAAAAGAATAATTTAAAAAAACAAAAAAACAAACTGTCCCAGACAAGTTGGAGCACTTTGTTGATGAGCAGTAAAATCCAAACACCTGTCAACAGGTGCAGAAGTCTGCTCACCTGGTCGAGCTGGCGTCCCATGTACAGGGCTACAGGCCCGATGTGGAGGTCATGAGTTCGAATCCCGCTCATGGCCCTTTCCCACATGTCCTCCCCCCATTCTTCTCCCCTACTTCCCTGTCTCTCTTTCACTTCCCTATCAAACAAAGGCCAAAAAAGTAACTTAAAAAAAAAAAAAGAAGTCTGACTGAGAGTTGCAGAGAACACTTGGTTGCAGTGATTGGCTCAAAGGGTTGCTCAACAAAATATTACTTCATGGGTGTCATCATGCTTTTTTTAAAAAAAATATACATATTTCTGTTGAACCACAATTCAAAATCAATGTCATGATTTTCATTAAATTATTTATTATTACTTTTGTCAATTCCAACTTACTTTGTGTTTTTTTCCTTCTTTAACGGGAGGGTATCAGTACATCTGAGGACGACTGTAGGGCAAACCGTCCACTCTCTTATAATTCTCTTTTAAATATCAATGCATGTGCATAATTTGCTTAAGTAAGCACATTTAGAGCATAATGAAATGATCTGTTCTATAATGATGGTGTTGCTCTGACCTTAACCGAACAAGGTTGTAAATTATGTTAAATGTTTCTTTTTTTAAAGGATACATTATTGCCAAGTAAATTACAATTAAGGGGTATACAACAAAAGTTGTAACTTTACTTTATTAATATCTATGTTTAATGTTTAGCCAACAGTAGCACAGAATTCAAGCTAGCTGGCTAGCTGGTGCTACAGTAAGCTAATGTAGCATAATGCTAGCTAGTGAGCATTTTTGACAAAAAATCATACATTTTTTTTGCCACTGGTTAGCTATTGTGTTATTGTATTTGATATGATAAAGAAAATATCCCATCTTTTGCTACGGACAGCCCTGAGTGTCACTCATGAATCCATACCATTGTTATTGATAATCCCCCTACATTTTGTCATCTGCCAGACCTTTAAAAATATTGATAAGGTCACTGACATCCAAGACAAGAAATTAAATGAAGATTGATTATATGTAATTGTCAAGAGGGGGAATTACCTCGGTTTACCCTCCATCCTATAAAGTCATTAGAGGGATAGGTCTTAAGAATATCAGAATAACAGGAACAACAAATGAACTAACAAACTCAGTATTGGTTCGTTCATACTGCCGTTTGGGATGATGCATTAATGTATTCCTGCAGTGTGATCCACTGAGAGCAGGTCACTCTCTCTGGTAGGGTTGGCACTGACCCAAAGTCAACACTGACATGCAGACGGTGGCAGTCAGACAGTTTTTATAGGGGAGTCCTTTAGCTGAGACCATTACTCACACTGGGGCGGCACAGTGTCTTGTTCATTGGCTGTAGCCCAAATAATTTGTATTTGTAGAGGTACATGAGAACTCATGTAGAGTCCAGCACGCTTTTCTGTGTAACTCTGGAACAGTTGATAAAGTTAAGCTTTTTAAATTGTTAATTAAGCTCATTGATAATTGCAATTTAAATGCAAAAGAAACTTACATCCACAGTATATCCTTGTTCTGCTCAGGACGCCAACCTAGACATCACATTATGTCCTTCCAGCCTTCAGTTTCTTTCTTCTGGCTGCAGAGACTGGATTGTTTTGTTCGGCTGTTTGCACTGCTTGGGTTTAGATATCTTCAAAGTAGGTTTCATCCCTGAAGTCTTTAGGAGTCTTTACAAGAGCGTCTAATAAATCCACAGCTAAACCTAAATCGTACACACTTAAACTAATACAAACAGATTCTTTTTTTTACATATTAAAGCACATGCATTCTTACACTGTCTGTATAATTTTAATGACAATATTACAAAATCTTTAAATGCTGCAAAATCAGTGTAATCATTGTTTATGGTTGGTCTGAACTACTTGGTTGTATGCGGTTGAATAGGAACAATGGCTGCTTTCGTTCTGCAAAAACATTCTGCCAGAAAAATAGTAATTTCTGGATGTAATTTCCACGAGGTTTTGCACCAAAGGGATCAACAAAGTTTTATTCTATTCTAATTTATTCTAACTTAATTTCCATTAGTGCATGTTTAGCCCTCTAACAGGCTTCCCTCCTGGTCGTGTGGGGACAGACTTTAATCTGTGGTGGCCCCTTCAGTCAGAAGTTTACATATCTGTTTGAAAATTTTATACATATGACATGTTTTTACATCTAAGTTGAGTTTTTTTGTTTTTGTTTTTTTTTAATCCTGGAAAGTCATTGTGATTTATGTATACCCTGCACTGACAAATACTGAAGAAAAAATCAAATATTGTGGATCCTGATTTAAACAGATGAGAAAGAAAATGTGTGGTTCTAATTAATGTTTAATGAACATTGTTCTCCTCTTAGATGGCAGTTTGGGGTTTGGAGGAGTATCATTAATGTCCATCTCTTTTTTATGATCTTCACCTGTTTACCGATAACATGACAAAATAAAACATGTTACATTAACCTGTTCAGCCCTGAGCTATTTTTCGGGCCTCTGCTCGAAAATTACATACCCATAATAAAAACAGTTTATCTCTGAAACCACAAGGTCTATTTGAATAATTCTTGTCTCATAATAAAAGGAACACTTGTAAGATTTGTTCAGATGTGTAAATATCTGTATATATGTTACTGCTTAAGCGTAAATGAAGACAGCACACATGAAACATTTTCAGATTTGCTTTAAAAAATAAAAATAATAAAAAAGAAGCACTTTCAGGATAATTATTTCTTTGTAATGATCCAGCTGCTGCTCTAAACCTCTCCCACATCATAACACAATATGTGAACATTCTCTCCGCAAAGGTTGACTCTGATAAAGTGAAGCAGAACAACATTAGAGAGGTTTTAGTCCAGACAGTTCAGGTCACATTCTGGCACGCTGGTGACCATCTGAATGTTCTTATGTACAAACTATATATTTCACTTGTATATCACTGATGGTGTTCAATACATCCACACACAGCAGTTCTTTTAGTTTATTGAACATCCAACCAGACCGCTGTCTGTGTTCCGCATCCTGTGCGTGATGCTGATCAGACTGCTGTGAAGCTCCTGCGGTGACGCAACACTGTATCTCCGTAATGATTGGTCGATTTCAGTGATTGACACCGCCTTCGAATCGCTAAAGCCAATAGATTGTAGCGATAGCCACCAAAATAAGATTGACAGCACTTTAAGCCAATCAGAATCAGCAGGACGCCATCTTGAAGACGAGCCGCTTGTTTACCACTCCTTAGCTCCTTTCGGCTAACGAAGCCGCCAAATGACACCCGGAATGATTTCAGTGTAACACAGGAAATAGTACTAACTGGTTCCGGTGTGGATTTACCGATAAAATGAACTTTTCATGGCTAAACAGCTAAGGTAAGAGACATTTACAACTACAGTGTGATGAAGCGGTTTGGGGTTTTTGCTGTTCTTTGGGTTGTTTCTCGCTGATGCTTTGATCTCAGAGAGCTTTGATGGACATGTCTGGAATCTGTGGACTGTCTGCTTTGGTCTGAGGCCTGTTGGTGCGTTTAGCATAAAGTATGAAAGCGCTGGAGCCAGAAATGTGATGAGTGGGTTGACTGGGTGGAGCTATATCATGTCCATATTTGATAATTCACTTAGTTGGTGTTTGAGGCATGTAGAAATGGCTGATATATATTCTTGTAGCCCAGGTTCTGCTGTTTAATGTGATGTGCAGCATCACCATATACTTTCATGATGAGTGCTTTGTTTCACACCACATGATTTTATAGTGTCAGTAGTACTAATGGTTCTACGTGTAGAACTCAGACTATCACAAGCTTGTTTTCTATTTTTTTTAAGCAAAGCTAACAAAGCACGACACAGCAACCATGTGTTAACCAGCCGGTGAACAGGATGGCACCATTGAAACATTCATAGTTTCTTATTGTAAACAGACCTTCCGAAGCTGGACCCCACCCACCGACTGGTTCCCATTATTCCCAGCGTTTCCCTGGTGAGCAGGGCCCGTTGGCCTTGTAAAGCTGACCTCATTAAATTGAAAACTGTCCAGATCCTTGTAGAGAAAAAGAACACATTGACGTCTTAATGCTTCGAAGCAGTTTGTTAGAATAACTCACTAAAGCCACGTTTAAGGCAACATGTTGTGGATTATAGACACCTACTCTGGTTGACTAGATTTAATATAAGTTATTTATATAAATTATGCTGAGAGAAAATGTTCTTAGGAAATGTAATTTTAACATAATCAACTACATTTTCTGTTCATCAAAGTGTCTTTCAGACAGAGGGTTTGAACTCTTTAAGGACCTGTATTGTGTATTGTTAGTTGGGTTTCTGGGGTTTATTTACATCTTTAGTGAAAAAAAAAAAAAAGCTCTAACAGCCACAGCTGCCAAACAAACTGTAAAATGAAAGTTATTTTGTGTGGAAACTGGAGAAACATTCTTATTTTAAAGATGGAGTCTATCCCAGCTGACTCAGGGTGAAGGCAGGTTCACCTGGACAGGTAACCAGTCTATCACAGGGCCACACTTAGAGACAGACAACCAAGCACACTCACATTCACACCTACGGACAATTTAGAATCACCAATTAACCTCAACATGTTTCTGGACTGTGGGAGGAAGCCGGAGAACCCGGAGAGAACCCACGCTGCACGGGGAGAACATGGAGACTCCACGCAGAAAGATTCCGGTGCCCCCACCGGGACGCGAACCGGTGACCTTCTAGCTGCGAGGCAACAGTGCTAACCACCGAGCCATCTTGCAGCCCCCTAGCTGACACCAGAGTTTACAAAATAAGAATTTTATTTAAATAAATGAATACAAAATTATCTAAAATATAAGGAGGCATCAGAGCATAAGAGTCCCCAGACATGGCCTTTATCTGCCTTCTCAGGACAGTTGAGACCTTTAACCCTATTCAGGACTTTGGGGGTCTTTTGGACCCCAGGCCATTTGGATTAGGTGACAGGCATTGTTTTTTGTTTGTTTATAAAAAGAGGGACATTTGTCATGCTTTTGGAACCAAAAATACATCAACTTATCAGAAAATGTATTTAACATAGTATAAAAGTCTATAATGAATACCAACAAATATCTTTCACATATTCTTTCTTGGGGTCCAGTGGACCCAGAAAGACCTTCTACGTATGGAAACATGGAAGTCCTGAACAGGGTTAAACCCATGCATCCCAAACACTTTGCACTGCCTCTGCTAGTCCAGTGCGGGTACAGAGAAGGCAACAGGCCTGAAAGACTCAACCTTGAAAGCAGTGGATCTTCATTAAAAAAGGTCTTTGCATTTTCTTCTTCTTATCCAGGGTCAGATCCCCGTGGCAGCAGGCATCCCAGGCATCCCTCAGTAACAGTTCCAGCCCCTGTTGGAGGATCCCAAGGTGGTCACAGGCCATACCCATCCATACACCATTTTACCCTCTGTAGGGCTGCAGGGGGGCTGGAGTCTGTCTGAGCTGGGGCAAAGGTTGGGTTCACCTGTCGCCGGTCTATCGCAGGGCCACATAGAGAGACAGACGGTCACAGGTCAGATGAGATATCAAATCCCTCCAGCCAGTTCTAGGTCTACACTGAAGTCTCCTCCCAGTTGGACAAAGGAAGATGCCCAGGAAACATCCTACTCAGATGCCCACAAAATCTGAGCTGGTTCCTGACAACACAGTTTTCTTGAAATGTGTTGGATGTCTTAATTTGCGTGCAGAATTACAGCCTTGAAATTAGACTAATCAGGAAAAACATTAGATTGATAATATGGACATAAACGTTTATATAAGAGCTACAGGGTTAATTAGAGATAATTATTGACTTTTCACCTACATTTGTTTGTAATTTAAGACAGCATAAAAATACCATGTAAAAACATTTTCCGTAAAAAAAGGAAAAAATGTTTTAAAAAATTATTAATTTGGCAAAAGCATATCATTTGGGGATTAGCTTAATACTTAAAATAAATATTGGTTTAAAATCCTACAGATGTCTTTCATTTTACAGACTTTTCTCCTTTTTTTTAAATGCAGGCAGTTATTTTGTTATTGTTATTATTATTTTTATCTAGTCAGGTTTATTTTATTTTAGCTGAGTGTATTCATCTCAAATATATATACATAAAAATACAGAATAAGCAATGCATACATATAATGTAAGCATTATTGAGAATTAAAGTGCAATACTCAATAAAACAGAAAAAAAGCAGAAAAGAAGCTGATATAAACACAATAATGTCATATGTCAACTTATATCTAGTTTGAGAAGGAACAGGATGAAGCAAAAGCTTTTCTAGTTCTGCTCCTTCTTTACAGTGTCAAAAAACAAACAAACAAATAAACAAAAGAACAAATAAACAAAAAGAAAAACAAAGACCAAAGCAAAACCACAAGGAAGTAACATCAGAAGAGGCGTTGTAAACTTTATTAACTTCCTCTTATTGTTGAGTGTTTTTCTAACAGTATTTGATTTATACAAAGACTTCCCTTAAGGCCTGATTAGATGCACTGTAAAATAAATAAATACATAATAAAAAATGAAAATAAATAAATAAAATAAAAATGGTGGAATAAAAAAAAAAAAAGGTAGCAGTATTTTTAAAATGAGTAAAATAACAGTGAATTATTCCAGAAAAATAGAACTTTGGCTGCAGTTAAAATACTGTGTTTTTACAGTGTAATATCTCTAAAGCACCGTGATGGATGAAGCCCCTCTGAGGTCAGTGTTTGGGGCAGAAGCGACCAGAGAAATAATCTCTGTCCATCAGTGTTCCTGCTCAGCCTCCATGTGGATGACTGGACCGTGAAAACGGGCTCCGGTGCGTCTCCTCTGATCCTCCGCAGCGTCTCTTTTGATTGGTGGGCCTCGTTTTCTCCCCATTGGAGGCTGAGCGCGTCACGGTGAGGGCGGACAGCGGCGTGGCCCACACAGCCTGTGTCACGGCACGGTGAGGTTGCCGCCTTAAAGCGTGCCGAGTTATTGGATACGTGTTGTTGCTAGGGGCGTGGGCTGTGCCGTGCAATATCCCAGATTTTCTCAAAACCTGTTCGAGATGGAATTTCAGACGACAGCAGCCGTATCAGCTGGACGGGGAGATGCGCTGAGAGCGACCTGTGCCGCAGTGAGCATAATCTGATAAGCGCCTCCATCCACCGCGCGCTCTGCTCCAGGACGAGAGGAGAGGCAGCACATGCGGATAGTTCCATGAAATTATGCTGAGGTCACACTTCTCGGAGCGGATTGTCACCCGGAACACTTGCCGTGCGTTTGAATGAGCCGGGTCCGGGAGTGTTTACAGTGTGCTGCTGGCTGCTGCGCACTCGCTCGTCCCGTGATGCGCGTTTGGAGCGGCTGGTGCGTGGCTCGCTCTGAAACATCCCGGCCTGTCCACAGTGGCCAAGTGGTTTTGTCTGCATCACATTTGTATACTGTGCGCTGGAGCGGGGATCTTATGCAATGTGGAGGAGACTGATTTGGTGAGCTCATAGGTTGCACTGGCAATGACATCAGGCTTAACTCGGATAGCTCGGTGCTGTATTGCAGCAAGGTGGACCGGGGCGTGAGGGGTGGCAGGAAGCGATGCACGCATCCTCCGTGCTGGACATTTTGAGGGGATGTTCCGCGTCCTAAACAAATCCGAGGCGCAGGGCCATACATCCTGAGCTGGCGAACTGCGTCACTGCGTGTGAGTGTTGCAGGTAGGCAGCAAACTCTCCCACCGCCGGCACAGGAGCGTCATCCTCCCCGCACAATGTCGCCGGAGAGCGTCTAACAGTTTCACCAGGGATGGATGCGGCGGACGATTCGAGCAAAGATCCGCCACTGGGATCCACATTTTCCTCAGCACCCAATTTAGACTCTGACATTAACGCAAACGCCTGCAGGCCCGTGTATGAGAATGGGACGGACCACAATGTCAACATACAAAACGCTGCCCTGCGGGGAGCCAGTGACCCCAGCGCCTACCCCTCCACTGACTACCAGGGGCTGGTGCGCCAGAGGTTCATCCGGCGGAGTCTGTGGGTGTCAGACTCCGAGGAGCAGCCGGTGGACGCGCCGGAGTTTGTCAACAGCAGCCCGGTGCTCAACATCGACCTGCGGACCATCGTCGATCGGAGTCGGACCCGAGCTCTGCACGGAGCCCGCGTCCAGGAGACCTCCAGCACCGAGAGCCAGGTGGGCCTGAAAGACAGCGCCACGGAGAGCGTGAGCGCGGACGAGGAGAGGGGAGACCGGAGCGAAGCCGAGCCCAAGCCGGAGGTGGTGCACTCGGATGTCACAGGTAAAGCAGGAAGTGACGAGAACGAAGAGGAGCCCGGCATGAAGGCTGTGTCCACCTCACCGGGGGGCCGCTTCCTCAAGTTTGACATTGAGCTGGGAAGAGGCTCCTTCAAGACCGTCTACAAAGGTCTGGACACCGACACCTGGGTGGAGGTGGCCTGGTGTGAGCTCCAGGTGGGTTCACTCAGAGTCCAGCAGCAGGCAGGCGGCTGGTACAGGCCTGCTGTTGGGGCTCCGTAGTGTTAGACTTGGTTTGATTAAAAGACATATTCTGTCAGTGTGCACCCTCTGAGGCACAACATGTGGTCCAGGGGACAACCAGGGGTCTCTGTGGGGGTGGTATGAGTCCCCACAAGAACAGGACTGCTTCATTAAACTGTGCTTCAGTCAGGTGAAGTAGTCCAGTAAACACATGGACACATGACAGACTGTAAACGCTTGTGTCACACAAACAAAGCATCAGGCTGAACTATGTGGATTCTGTCTGATATTGTTTTTTTTTTAATTATTCCTCTCATGGGTTCAGTCTGGGCTGTTCTCAGACCATATATGAGAAGCTTCAAGGTAAAACTGATCAACCAGTCAGCATTAACAGGCATTTGTGTTACATGATGACTGGATTTTTACTTTATTTTTAAAAGTAGATGAAGAAGCCTAAACTTTCTGTCAGTCATGCAGCATCTTCTTCTTCTTTCTACTGTCAGTTCTTTTAGCCTAAATCTTTTTTATTTCAAGCACAGTTTAACATGTGGACATGGTTCAGAAGTAGCACTAGTAGTTTGCAAAGTCTGTCGTCGCCGTGTCCTCTGTACTCTATTGACTCATAGGTGTATTGATTTGAAGCTCACCTGCTCTGACACCTAAACGGTACTCAGCGCTGTCAGCAGATGAACTGAGTGACACTTTAATTAGTCTGAATTTGAAAGAAACGTGTCTTAGCAGCAGATAACATGCGGTCAACTCAGTGCTTCATCGCAGCGACAGATTGCTGCATCACTAATCTGTGTATGTGGTAATCTAATGACCGGTTTAGATCCATGTCATATACAGATTAGCCGGTAGACAGACCTGTAGACTGTGGCTGCCCTTTCAGAATGCGCTGAGCTTTTCAAGTCTGTCCGGAGCAAATGTCTGGACCAGACTGATAACATCTGAAAAATGAAACCATAATACTTTTTTTTTGCAGCTTCTTTCAACCAATAATTCAACCAAACTTTAACTTGCTGCCTCTTGTTGTGTTGTTTCACACAATGAACCGACTTTCACTGCGGTTTAGTCACTTCACAGGCGATAAAAACCCCGAGCCAGCTGAGGCTGACTCAGCATCTGAGCAGCGTTTTAGGAACTTTTCACATGATCCTAATGAGAGGAACATTTGTGAGGCGTGCAGCATTATTTCGCTGCTGCTTTTTTTGTCTTCCTACTCTTGCAGAATCCAGGTTCACCGTGTCAGGCCCCTGGGAGTCGCTGATAAAAAAAATTACAGCCCAACTCAATCAGGCTGAGGCGCAGAATTAAAACACGATTACATGGTGCTTATCTCACTGCTTCTGTTGGCAAAAAAACAAAGGTCTGGTTTCCAGCGAGGCCAGGAGTGAAACTGAAGTTCACTGTTTGGTAAATGTCGGCCTCATATGTGTGTAATGAGTCTCTTTATGAGGTGAAACCAAAGTCAGTCCTTCTAGAAGTCAAAGCTGATGAGGATGGAGCCCCTCACCCACTGCAGGTGCTTAAGCCTCATTTTGCTGCTTTTATAACAGTATTGAAATGATACATTAAAATTCAGTTTTATTCTCTTCATTAGGAATTTAAAAGGGCTTAAAGTATGCCTACAGTTTTTTTTTCACTATCTTATGTCATCTGTCAGGAGAGAATCCAACCACTGGGGATATTTTTAAACACGTCTACATTATTAACAGAATTTTAAAGAGGAAGAGTATATTTTTTTTGAATGTATATCAGGGAAGGCATCTTATCATGCACTGTGATCTCTACCGCAGGTGTGCAGGTATCGTATGTGTGGCTGTTTGCATCTGTGTGGCGTACGAGCAGGTTCTTAGTGGAGATCTAGCGATGATTCAACCATTCTGTCCCTGGAGATGAGGCCGTGCCCTTCAGAGCTCCAGAGCCGGTGTGGCTGGCTCACAAAAGGCTGCTCGAACTCAAACGCTGCGCCTGTACTGTGTGTATACAGCGTCTATGTGTGTGTGTGTGTGTGTGTGTGTTTGGGGGTAAGACTATGAGTGAGACAGCAGAAATCCTAGATACTCACAGGAAGATTTATGAATCGGGTTTGAAGAGGAGCTGGAGCCTGATGTTGAGCAAATCAGACTGCTTGTTACTTATTCATCTGCTGAATGATGATCAGACATCTGCTGAGCAAGTTGTTTACCCGAAATTAGCACATCGTGCAACTCGATTTAGTAAAATGCCAAAACACTTTCCCACTTTGCGATCCCGTGTCTCACTGTTGTACGTTATTATTCGCCTTGTCTGATGGCTTAGTAATGAATACTAAACACAGACTTGTATCCCTGTGGCGTTACCACACAGATGTGTCTGGAGAGAGAATCCTGCTGATGCAGCCCTCTGCACCAAGACAGGGAAAGGGTGGGTTCACTTAAGGACAGCGTGTAAGATGTGTAGTATCTGATCCACAGTAACGCAGGAAGCACCGGCTCCTCAGCGCACTGCATTAGATACGAACACCAGTGCTTCTGATGGAGTTTCTCACTCAGTTTTTTATGTGCAATATTATGAGTCAGTGAAGCTGATTGTGCGTTGCCACACCCTGCTTTGATCTTTATCTGTACAGCATCCCTAATCATCTGTGTGTTAACTTCCCAGAAAATGGACAGTATGGAGATAGAGAATATGTTTGTCCTTCATAAGAATCAGGAGGGAGCTACAGAGCGGTGTATCCTTCACAGTGCTGCACGTAATGTAAGATGCATCAGACTGCGCAGTGTATAGGTCACTATGGGCCGTGAAGGAAATCTGATTCCCCTGCATCAGTCAATAATCAATGCCATGTGATGTACAGTAGGTCATCGAGCATCCCAGACATTTCAAACACTAAATGCACCCTAATTGTTCCCAGCGAAGCGTGCCGATGAAGACAGCAGAGGAGAAAACTGGAGGTCATGTAGCGTTTGTGGTGGCCTTATCCACTGGCTCGTATCTGCTGTGCTGACGGGAGAGAAACAGAAATGTAGAGAATGTTTGCTGTCAGCTGTTTTACTATTTATACAACAGTTCAGGGAAGGCAGGGGCCAAAATATTGATCCAGTATACACGCATTCACTCAGGTTTGTATACCCAAAGATGTAGGATTTAAACGCAGTGAGGGTTTCTTCATGCTTTAGGGCTTTGTGATTGAAAAAAGAAAATATTCCCAGCCGGCTGTTTTAAACTCTTAATGGTCTGAGTTGTTTTTTTTTTCCTCCATTATTTACCAGCAGCACATTTGACATTTACAGATTAAAAATGTGATTAAAGCTTGTGTTTATCTGTCATGACAGATGTGTCTGTCTCTGCATCACAAAACCAGATTAAATAAGGCTTTCACTCAATCTGTCCGCCGTAATGGTTCCACTCCTCGTAGTTCTAAGGTGTTTAAGCAGAGTGTGTTTTATACACAGTGGTGATACAAAAGGATAAATGGGGCAGACCCCCATGTTTACCCACTCAAAATGCCAAAGCTGTGTTCAGTCCAAACATTAGCCACAGGCAGTCCTGACAGAGCGTCATCCCCGCAGCAATCAGATTATTTAAAGGAAGTTGAGAAGGAATGCAACTGAAAAGTAGTTTAAAAAGCACTAAGAAAAATGATGATTGAGCCTCTCCTTCCTCCTCCACCACCCCTCAAACTGGTTAAATCTGAATATATTGATCACTACTGCAGCTTCTCAGTTGATACGGCTCCAGAATATTGGAGAAAAGAAAAAAAACGAAAAGATGAGTGGGAGAACTTCTAAAATGAATTGTCTCTCTCTCTCCATTTTCCTCAGGAACGGAAACTGTCCAAAGCAGAGAGGCAGAGGTTCAAAGAGGAGGCAGAGATGTTAAAAGCTCTCCAGCATCCCAACATCGTGCGATTTTACGACTTCTGGGAATCACCGGTGAAAGGGAAGAAGTGCATTGTTCTGGTGACGGAGCTGATGACCTCAGGGACACTAAAAACGTGAGCGTTCATTTGAAGTTGATGAGTGATGTTTTGCTCCCTATCTTTGTACTGTAAATTACATACGTGTCTGTTGAAGGACGTCATTTCAGTAAAAAAAAAAGTGGACTTTCTTGCTCGAAATGTAATTAAGAAAATAAATTTATCCGACTTGGAGCGTAGGCAGCACAATAGGAAAAACTTTGCATGCACTCGGAGCTGAGGGATTAGCTTAAGAATTGATTGGTCATTAGAGATTCATACTTGCTATGCGTTCGGGCCGCTAAAGCTTAACGTAGCAATTAGCAAAAGAGACGCGGCTAATTAAAAACATTTCATCAATACAGCGGTTATTTGGGGACGGACTCCAGGACTGAATTTCTCACTTGTCAGTTAATGTGTTTTTAAAATCTCTGTTATGACTTTGTTTTCCTTTTTGTTTTTTTAATCTAGGTATCTGAAGCGCTTTAAGGTCATGAAGCCTAAAGTTCTCAGAAGCTGGTGCAGACAGATTCTCAAAGGCCTCCACTTCCTCCACACGAGGACTCCACCCATCATCCACCGAGACCTCAAGTGTGACAACATCTTCATCACTGGTCCCACGGGCTCTGTCAAAATCGGAGATCTCGGCCTGGCAACGCTGAAGAGGGCCTCTTTTGCTAAAAGCGTTATCGGTTAGTCATCGGCCGGTTGGCACTCCACCGTTTTATTGACTTGTGAATAACAGAATGTCTATTTTAAAGCTGTGTGAACAGCCGCGTTTTTGGTTACTTGGGGGCAGCACAAGCAACCTATAAACAGAAGTCTGACATTTTTAGCTGCTTATTTATACATGGAGCTGACAGAGAGCAACGCTGGCATTTATTTGCTGGTAAGGTGAGGAATGAAAGTCCAGGATTTGCTCAGTTTCTGGTGTTTGGCTAAATGTTCTCCTGTGTTCTATCTGGTGCTGCGTGTAGGGTTCTACGGTGACCGACGGGGGCAAATGACGCACAAACGAGCTGCATATAAATGAATACGCTGCATAAACAGAAACGCGCTGCAAAAAGAAAACACTGGCCTCTAGGGGCAGTAGTGAGCTTTTCACCTGAGAGGCAGACAACAGTGAGCGAGACGAGTAACGTTAGTTGATTGAAAAACCAACACATTCTCACGGCAATTTGTGAAATAGTCCCGAAACTTAATGTCTTTATTATTATTATTATTTTTATTATTATTATTATTATTTTTATTATTATTATTAATATTATTATTATTAATAATAATATTATTATTATTATTATTATTGTTTTGTGTCCTGGAACACGATTTGTCCGACGTGTTTAGTGTTCCCCAGCACGAATTTCAAACCAATACATTTCAACTGGAATTATCCTTTGTGTCTGTGCCACGTTTTTCCCCATCAGACAGTGCATTAGCTGTTTTCCTGTTCTGGCCCGTCCACACTCATAACTACAGAGATCACTATACAGACGTGTGGCTCACACAGACCAATGTTAGGAAAACGGCGACTGGAAGATGTGCTGTGATCGCAGCGAGTGTAAAACGTAAAAGAGTACATTGTATTGTGGTATTTTTTGTGTTTTTATTACACCGGCAGTGTTTGGGGGAAATTTGTGCTCGTTGCTAAGGCAACCCTGTTAGCATCGGCGCGCAGCCTCGCCAGAGACCCAGAAGAGATCCGTCCTACAGAGTGTGTAATGTTTTTGTGTGTACAGTAATATAATAATATTAAGTTTTGACTATTTCACGAATTGCCATGAGACTGGGTTGACTTCTCCCTCAACTAACGTTGCTCGTCTCGCTCACCTTTATCTGCGTCTCAGGTGAAAAGCTCACTACTGCCCCTAGAGGCCTGGGTGGGGCACTTCCGTTGTGTGAGTGGATGTGCAGCGTTTTCTTTTTGCAGCGCGTTTCTGTTTATGCAACACAATCGTGTACATGCAGCTCGTTTGTGTATATGCACGTCGTTTGCCCCCGTCGGCCGCCCTAGGGTTCAGTAGTTTTTAGAGGTTTTTAATTGAAAACGCCACACATTGATGAGCACAGTGAGCGTGAACCAGAAAGTCAACTTCTGGGCAAGATAACAAAGAACATAATACAACAATAATGGAGGAACACTATGAAGCGCCATAAAGATAAAGGGAGCTGTGGCGTTGGGTGGTAAAAGAGTGAGTCCATTTTTAATATCCAACTATTGGTTCTCGCTGCGTTAAACTGTATATTATGATAAACAGATTGTTTTAAAACCAGTTTTACTACCTCTCGTGTTTTTTATTACCCACAATCCCACATGCCATGTTGCCTGATGTTACAGACAACAACTCTGGTAACTTTTGGTTTCATTGGTAATAATTGCATCTTTTAACTTTTACTGCCTCTTTAATCCTAATAAAAGTCAACATTGCGTCTACTTTATGTCCTCTACAGTTTGGATGGATTTTTCTCGCATAGAATTATAGAATGGACATAGATGAACCCTCATATTGCTGTCAGGGGAGTAACTGAAAAATATTTGGAATCGTGACTCAGCAGGCATGCTCAATATCTTGCTGTTGATCTCGCTGAAATGGAATGAAACCCGAGTAACCGCATGTGAGTTTATAATTTATCACCCTCTCTTGCGTTCAATTTCCAGGAACTCCAGAGTTCATGGCCCCAGAGATGTACGAGGAGCACTATGACGAGGCTGTGGATGTCTACGCCTTTGGGATGTGTATGTTGGAGATGGCCACCTCAGAATACCCCTACTCCGAGTGCCAGAACGCTGCTCAGATCTACCGCAAAGTCACCAGCGTGAGTTCACGTTTAAAGCCGCCGCTGCTGTTGGTGTTGTGACTTAAACCTATTTACCACGTACTTCTATGTCTTAACACTCAATTAATGCCCCCAAGCAGCTTCTGGGCATTTATTCCTCTTCACACATCTTTGCTCACTTTGGGCTCGTTTTTCACTGTAAAATAAAGTCCATGCAGGACAACCACTGGTAAGAAGTAGAGAGAGAACTCAGAAATGTCTGAGTTAGAATACATTTAGCAGAATTAATGAAAAAGCTAAGACTGTTGAAATTCTTTGACTATTTATTTTATAAAAATTGAAATAACCTGGAATCACCATGTACAACCCTTTCCAAGAGGTGTTGCCAATACCTGGATAACAACAGTGACTCTACATACTTAGAGATAATTTACAACATACACTTGTAATTGGTTTCTCATAGTTGCTCTGCGTAAACACAGCCTGCAGTTCAGTCGAAAAGTCCCTGAGTTTTTGTTATGTGAATTTTTGGTTGCTGCTGAGGTACTTGTGGGTTCGCAGATGCACTGAGAAACACTGTTTTTTTTACAGAAATCTGTTTAGTGCACAGTTTGTTTTTGGCAGTTATATACATATATATATATATATATATATATATATTTTTTTTTTTTTTTTAATTATTTTTTTAAATATATATTTTACCTTTTATTTAATCAGATAAAAGACCCGTTGAGATCGAAGTCTCTTTCACAAGTTCTCTTTGCCAAGAAAGGCAGCAGCACACGTCCACAAATAAACACACAACACAATCACAAAATAAACCAAATAAATATATAATTAAATGAGACATGTATGATGAAATATCACAATTTAAAGATTTGGTACATCACAGTTGAAAATCTAAAGATATTGTTGTTGGTTTTTTTTGTAAATAACATGCCTTTCAAACTTGCCGGTGCGTTTTGGTGTTTGGATGGTAAATTACATGTTTTTATGTTTGTAGATTCTCGATCATTAAGGTCACGGTAATCCTGAGCTTCTGTAAAAACCAAGTCGCTTTTTAGAGAACCTCTTACGATCACATATTGTACTCATTTAGCGTTATCTCACGTTAGCAAACATAATGTAAATGTGACAGCACAAGCGTAGAAGAGTCATACAATTAGTTAAAATTTACATAACATTTGCTAACATTAGCTGACTTTAGCCACCAGTGCTACTCATACCAGAGCAAGTAGCAACACTAAATCACGCAACGGTCCATTTTTATTCCCATGAATTAAACTTTTAAATCTGACTTTTTTCTCCTCCAGCTCTCCAGAACTCTCCTTGTACAGCAGCAGCAGCTCCTTAATCCCCAGAGCTGAGATGTCTGGGAGAAAATGTGTTTTGGAGAGTCTGTAATTAATGTTTCCTGACACTGCAGACAGAAGTTGTTGCCTCTGTTATTCAGTCATGCTCTAAGTACCGCTGTTTTGACTGTGTCATTAAGTGAGCTGAGACATGTTGCTGCTGGCTTGTTTTTTTATGTTTTTTTTAGGGGGTGAAACCTGCCAGCTACAGCAAAGTCAGTGACCCAGAAATTAAGGAGATAATAGGGGAGTGTATCTGTCACAGGTGGGAAGAAAGGTAAGTGGGATCTTTGACTTGACACATTTTTTATGTAGCTGGAGCTCTACCCTCATCTTCAGGCTGTCTTGTTTCTGCTCCTGCAGTGTGACGTTAATACCAGTATTTGGTTCTGACACAGCTGAAGTTCCTCCGTGTCGTGCATCATTAGGTTTTACTGACACAGTAACCTGCAGTAGCCTGTGCTTGTGAATTCCCCTGCAGGTACTCCATCAAGGACCTCCTGAATCACGCGTTCTTCGCCGAGGACACGGGCGTCAGGGTGGAGCTCAATGAGGAAGACGACGGCAAGAAGTCGTCTATCGCTCTGAAGCTGTGGGTTGAAGATCCGAAAAAGCTGAAGGGGAAATACAAAGATACCGGTGCCATTGAGTTCACCTTTAACTTGGTGAATGAGGTCCCGGAAGTTGTGGCGCAAGAAATGGTAAAAAAGAAAAATGTGTTTCTGAAATAATCATTAAATGCAAACAGAAAATAGACACACACAAAAAACATTCACGCAGCCACAGCCATTGTAAATACATATTTCTTATTGGCTTGCAAGACATTTTAAGCTGCAGGTAACCATAGCAACAATACTTCTGCCTGTGCCATATTATCAGTTAATCATGGTTGGGTAAAACAGTGTCTCTTTTTGCCTGTGATAGGTGGCTGTGGGTTACACATAATAATACACAGCGATGTAAGAGAGGAGATGTAGTGATTCTCCTCTGATGTATCAGCACAGATTGTTGCAGATTGTTACCTATGTACTGTTCTCTCATAGACAATGCCAGCATGTAAGTGTCTGGTATTAATGCAGTCGTCTTTACTGTGAGATACAAGCCTGGGCTCTTTTAATTAGGTCTGATGTAAATGGGAGTTGGTCAGTGGTCTGGAACATAGTGCCTGTAGTGATAAACCTGAAGCATGTTCTGTATTGATTGAAACTGGAGCAACTGATCAGTTAAAAGGCAGTTCAGAAGAGGCTGAAGATCGACTGATTCACTACATAAGGAGTTACAGCCTTGATGCATTTCATGCAGTGAGTATCGTACCTGTGTCTTACCTGCAGGTGGAATCGGGTTTTTTCCTGGACTGTGACGTGAAGATCGTCGGGAAGTCCATTCGAGACCGCGTGGCTCTCATCAAGTGGAGGAGGGAGCGGACCGTCTCGCCAAACGGAAACGGTGAAGTAGCCGTGAAGAAGATGCAGCAGAACCTACTGCAGGTTCCCAGTACTGGTGTACCACAGAAAGCCACAGCAGGCGCTGCAGATTATGAGGATCAAGAGGCGGAACAGCAGACTCTGATCTGCACCGTGCCCACCACAGCCTCTACCACATGTAAGAAGTGGAATTAACAAACACGTAAATGTGTGGTGTGTGATGTAACGTCACTGATCCTGTTCCAAATTAATATGCCAATTACATTTTTCTTTGATTTTCCTAAATAGTCGATGCAAACGACAGTCAGCATAATTTTCAAGTCATCAAACATTAATTCGATTGTTATTGAACAAACCTCCCGATGACAGCAGCATTTTTTTCAAAAATAAAAAACTTAAAATGTACTGATCCAAATTATTACGCACAGCAGAAAACATTTGATAGGTTGTCAAGAACTGAAAATGGTCATTTGTTGAATTTGCAGCCTTAAGAGGTCATATTTACTGAAGTCAAAGCTATTTCAATCAGAAACAACTTCACAGGTTCAGTTACATTTTAACACAGAACCCCTTGTTTGATAACAGCTTCACAATTCTAGCATCTGTCGAACTCGTGACTTTTTGCTTGAGTTTCTTTTCAGGATGTCAGAGTAGCCTCCTAGAGCTGCTGTTTGGATGTAAACAGTTCCACCCTCATAGATCTTTTTCTTGAGGATGCTCCAAAGGTTCTCAGTAGGGTTCAGGTCAGGGGAGGATGGGGGCCACGCCATGAGCTTCTCTCCCTTTACGCCCATAGCAGCCAATGATGCAGAGGTATTCCTTGCAGCATGAAGGTGATTTTGTATCGAAAAGCACGGTTCTTCTTTTTGTACCATGGAAGAAAGTGGACAGTCAGAAACTCCACATACCTTTCAGAGGTCATTTTCACACCTTTTGGGGATCCTAAAGGAGCCGACCAGCTCTCTCCCCATGATTCCAGCCCAAAACATGACTCCACCACCTCCTTGCTGACATCGCAGCCTTGTTGGGACATGGTGGCCGTCCACCAACCATCCACTACTAGATCCATCTGGACCATCCAGGGTTACCCGGCACTCATCGGTTAACAAGACTGTTTGAAAATTAGTCTTCATGTATTTCTGGGCCCATTGCAGCCGTTTCTGCTTGTGAGCGCTGGTTAGGGGTGGCCGACTAGAAGGTTTATGCATAACTGCAAGCCTCTGGAAGATCCTACACCTTGATGTTCGTGGGACTCCAGAGGCACCAGAAGCTTCAAATACCTGTCTGCTGCTTTGTAATGGTATTTTAGCAGCTGCTCTCTTAATCCGATGTAGTCGTCTGGCAGAAACCTTCCTCGTTGTATCTTTATCTGAACCAACCCGTGTGTGCTCTGAATTAGCCACAAATCTCTTAACAGCACGATGATCACGCTTGAGTTTTAGTGAAATATCTAAGGTTTTCATACCTTGTCCAAGGCATTTTCACTTTTCGACAGCAGAGAGATCCTTTTTCTTTCCCATATTGCTTGAAAATGGTGGTCTGCTTAATCATGTGGAACATCCTTCTTTAGTAGTCCATCCATCCATCCATCTTCTCCCGCTTATCCGGAGTCGGGTCGTGGAGGCAGCAGCCTTAGCAAAGCCGCCCAGACTTCCCGATCCGCACACACCTCCCCCAGCTCTTCCGGGGGGACCCCGAGGCGTTCCCAGGCCAGCTGGGACACATAGTCCCTCCAGCGTGTCCTGGGTCTTCCCCGAGGTCTCCTCCCGGTGGGACGCGCCCGGAACACCTCCCCAGGGAGGCGTCCAGGAGGCATCTGGAAAAGATGCCCGAGCCACCTCAACTGGCTCCCTTCTTTAGTAGTTTTTCCTCTAATTGGACTCACCTGGCAAACTAATTATCACAGGTGTCTGAGACTGATCTCCAAAGAGTCCTGAGACACAATACCATCCATGGATTTAATTGAAAAACTAAAAATGTAATCTTCATGACCCTTACATGCGATTTGCATAATAATTTGGAACGTGGTGTCTAACTGTGGTTAAAGGTCCCACATGAGGAAAATCCATTTTATTGTATTTTATGGTTGTTACAAACTTAGAGGTATAAAGTAAAAGCTGTTGATGACGTTTACTTCTGCTGTTGCTCTCTGGTTGCCCTCCCGCAACTACATAGGCTTCCAGCTTTGCAAGCTCGTAGAATTTTACTGAACAGCTACATCAGCTAACGAACTAATAGTCGTCAAGCTCAGACTTTGTATAATTCTGCCTCCTCACTGCCTGCTGCATCAGAGTGAGCCATTCAGAATGAGCAGCTGCCTCACGCTCCACCAGGCTTATTTACTTTCTACAGCTGCTTCTACTAACTCTAAAACATCTCAAGCAAAACTCACCAATGTTAGCTGTGGGCTGCAAGAGTGAACACAAAAGTGTTCATGCACTTCCAGCATCTGGGGAACTTTCCCAAGCTGCAGATCTGCACCACGAAAGTACAGATTTTTATAAACAGGTTATTGACTGACAAACTCACCCGACACATGAACTAAAAACAACAGCTGTGCCACATTTCTAAATACAATGATCGCTCAGAGAGAAACGTAAAAGTGGTAGAAAGTCTTGGTCCCACACATTCATTCACATCTGTGTTTTGCTCTGTGCTGTCACTCAACACAGAGAGAGTCTTCTTCCTGAAGAGGGACAGCAGCAGTTTAGCTGCATTTACAGCTACAGACACTGAAACAGCCTGTTCAGAACAGGACTAAAACCACAAGGTATACAGTCGTGGTGAAACCTCTGCAGCATTTACAGTAAAAAAACACTGAGACACATTCTGGGGACATGTGAGACATTTATTAACTTGCTGAAAAGAGCAAAACATGGAACTTCTAAGTGTAGCCATTAGGTTCTATCTACTGTGCTAAGTTTTTTTTCTAATAAATAAGTATAACAGAGCTGCAAGGTGGCTCGGTGGTTAGCATCGTTGCCAGAAGGTCGCTGGTTCGCCTCCTGGTGAGGACACCCGGGATCTTTCTGCGTGGAGTCTCCATGTTCTCCCCGTGCAGCGTGGGTTCTCTCCGGGTTCTCCGGCTTCCTCCCACAGTCCAGAAACATGTTGAGGTTAATTGGTGATTCTAAATTGTCCGTAGGTGTGAATGTGAGTGTGCTTGGTTGTCTGTCTCTAAGTGTAGCCCTGTGATAGACTGGTTACCTGTCCAGGTGAACCTGCCTTCACCCTGAGTCAGCTGGGATAGACTCCTGCCCCCCGCGACCCTAGTGAGGATTAGGCGGTGTATAGATGATGGATGGAAATATGAAACAATCCAAAACTGGTTGAATGGAAATACAAGAAAGCTTAGAAACAAAGAAAAACGACCTTCATATTTTAGGAAATAGTTTTAATCAGGATTTAGAATATAAGATGCAAATAGACAAATGGCAACTACAGTGTGTGAGTAGCATCATGAGCCAGCGCTGGACTTCTAATGAGGCGATCCTGCACTGTGTCCTTCTCCCCCTGTCCTCCCTGAGTGTCTGTCCGTCCTGCAGAGAGTATCACGGAGAATTATAATGTTCTGTTTACTGTGTTATTACAGCCGACAGCGGAGTGAGCTCCACCATGCAATTAGACGATCTGAACAATCAGCAGAATGGCCCCTACCAGTCGCTTCCAGAGCCCATCTCCACAGCTCAGATGGTCTACAGCCCTCCCGCGCAGCCTGACCCTCAGCTGCACCAGGGACCCTACCAGCAGCCCACAGCACAGGTCTCACATGAAAGCTACACACAAGCATCCACACAATTACACCAGGGAGCCTACCAGCAAACGGCAGGTCAGCTGCATCCTGGAGCCTTTCAACAACCTGCAGCACAACTGCATCAGGGGCCTTATCATTGTCAAACAGTGAGTACACGAGTGTCTTGCTCTGTTTCCATTCAGTTTTCATTTTTGTTTTTGCTGGTTGTTTTCTTAAATAACTGAAATTTTATTTTTCTTTTTTGAAATGAAACCCGATCAGCGTCACTACAGTGATCCCTTTGTTTGCCATGAGAACCTGCTCATCACTGAGAGCACAGTGTGTCTTAGGCGTGGCAGCGCCTCCGTGGTTGAGATGTTACACTCTCTCACTAAGACAATGACTCCAAGTCCCTGCCAGTGTCCATTAGAGGATCTGGCATCAACAAATTTCGCAGGGAGTCCACTGCATAATACAGATTACCCATACTCTAAATGGGAAGCCCAGAATCCATCATTATTATCTACTTTCTTGCCCCCCCATCAACACTCTCATCATGACTCAGCAAGTTATTTTGATTCACCTCACCTTCCCCCGAATTTACAACCTCCCTCAGAGCTCCGTCTGAATGTCCCACGCAGCCCACAGCTCCGCCAACACTGCAAGGCCTGCATGTCTCTCCTCGTCAAGGACAGGGCAAAGGGAGGCGAATCACTGGGGCACATACACAAACGCACCTTCTCCACCTCCACCCAGTTTACACCAGTGTCAAAGCCAGGCTCGGCCACATCTCCTCATCGCTCGAGCTGCCCTGCGGTCGCTCTGCCCGCTCATTTGACCTCGCCCCCGTCATCAGACAGTCAGCCGTCCCCGGCCACTTCGCCCTCACGTCTGTCCCCACCCCCACGAGTTGTGCTTCCACGGAGTCTGTATGAAGGTGGAGATCTCACTCTTCTCAACTACTGTCTCCGTCACATTGTCAGTCGCAGGACCAGTTCCCCCACCCTCTCTGACAGAGGAGGTGTTACTCATCCAGTGCACAGCCACGCGGAGGTGGGAGGTAGTACTTCCTCAGTGTTTGAGGATATACACAAGAGTCAGAGCCTGGATGTACCTCTCTGCTGTTCCCCCAATCTGGACAGGAACCCGCTGTTATCTCCACATTACAGCGAAGGCAGTGCAGATCCACTGGTAGGTCAGAGAGGGAGGCTTCACGCAGGCTTAATAGCTCCATAGCAGCAGCCTGCTGTATCATCCATGACTCCTCACTCCTCTGGCCACATATGTTAACAGCCAGTCTGCTGCTGCTTAATCCCCAATAAGGGCTCAATCTTCTCGCTCCAGGTGCTTCAGCTGTAGAGTGTATTGCAGTGAACATGATGGGTGACGATAGATTGATGCTGCAGCTCCCCTTTTCCATTTTAACTTCCCTTATTGAACCATGCCAGCTGCTAAAAAAACATTACTCTGTACTTTCTTGCCAGTGACTACACCTGCTTTGACACATTAAACTCTGAGCTTAATTTGTTCTATCAGACATACAGTCATAATATAAACTTGGCCTTTCTTATGTGTTTCAGACAGTTTCTGCTCCAGCTACGCCAGCCCCTACTGCGCACCAGAATAGACAGACAGCACAGAGCTTCCCAGCTGCAGCCCCGACTCCACAGACGCAGCTTACTGCTCAACCCAGCCAGGAGCAGGTACTGCAAATATACAAGTGTGACGCAACACAAAAAGCAGAATTAGGAAGCAGAAGTTTGAAAGTCACCCACTGCAGCTCACTCAGCTGCCTGGCTGCACTACTAAAAACCAAACAAACTGTAATATCCCAACAGAAAATATTGTACAATAGTGGAAAAAAACCATCTCATTAAAAAAAAATTAAGCAATTTTCCAATGATAAATATTTTCATTTTGAATTAAAATACATTTTGTACATTTTTCCATGTAATGAAGGATATTTATATGTGCACAACAATTAATTTACCTATAATATATAATAATAGATGTTCTGTTAATTGTCAGTAATTGTAGAAATATATTGACAGCATTCATCTTGAATTTCACCCTTTCATTCATTACAATTAAAATAAAATATCTGTTGGATTGCAATTGATTTTCAAATTTATTTTAAGTCTTTTAATGTCAAAAAATATTTTAAAAAACCATACAAAATGGAAATTATTATTATTATTCACAATTATGGGTTTTAAAAGCTAATTTCAAGACATTATTAGATTTAAACTCAAGGTCTATATCAGTCATTTTATTTATATGTTTGTGTATTTCAAAAATACATGGAACAAAAGGTCAAATAAGAAAGGAGAAAAAATCCATAAACATACAGATTTTTTATTATTTATCTTTTTACAGTGTAGGTCTGCTGTGTTTGTATCACTGACTGATCTGAACACACTTGCATGTTTGGGATGCGTTGCACGCTTGCAGGCTGCTCCACTTTGACTGCAAAAAGGCTAATTTTGGTAAATGTGTGACTTTGGTGACACAGTCCATTAAAAAGCACGACGAGAAAAAGTGCATTTGATTTTCCCTCCTATAGTAAATGTGTACTGACCTTTATATCTATGTATACGTGTGTGTATGTGAATAGCTATTCATGTGGTTTGTGTTTCCTTCCCATTTGTCTCTCCTCCCTTTAGTGCCACCTCCAACCAGCTGCTATCCTGCCCCAGGTAGAGCAGTACACTGCAAACCACGCAGCTTAACTGAATCATTAGATCTGCCTGCCCTGCAGCTCACTTGTATCAAGTGGAGCTTTTAGAACTGAAGATCTTGTCAGCTTAATGAAAAACTAGCTTGTATTTCAAATTCAAAATTCATACTGTCAAAGTAAAAAAACCCAAAATGTTTGATTTCCTTTCTAAGCTGTTACCTGCTGAGCACCCTGCATCTCACCTGAGTCCTCCTGATACATCCACCAGTTTTCCACAGTCACTCTCCAGTGCTCCTCCCCCACTCCTGCCCCTGCAGATCAGCACACAGGTGTGTTGTGGTAGCATCAGAAACACAAATACAAACTAAGAACAAAAAACATCCTACCAAGTGTTCACATAGGTTGCAGGGTTGAGTAATACATGAGGGGCCTGTGTGAATGTTATTTCTGCCGACTGGTTGTCTTTGTTCATTTTATATCATTTTCCCTTTTTCTTTCCCAGTTTCCCTCACCATATCCTGTAGTTCAGACAGGGGGCCACAAGCCTCCTTCCTTCTCCCCTCTGCCATCTGCCTACAGCAGCAGTGACCCTCCTATGTCTAGCGCCTACTTCTCCCCTTCGCCCCACCATCCCACTCTTCCTCTGACCCCTCATGCTACCTTCCCCCCTGTACCTATCCTCGGCACCCCTCAGACTCCTCTGTCCACACCTCAGCACGTGCCCAGTATGGCGCTCCCTGTTCCACTTCTCACCATGGCCATGTCCCCTGCACTGCCACAGCAGCAGCAGGGCGGCCCTCCCACATCTCAGCCAAACCTCAGTACCTTCCATTCCACCCATCCCTTACCCCTCTCTCAGGTACAACCCACCCCATACCCCGTCCCCAACCCTGAGCCTCAACTGGCTGAGCAGCCTTTGCAGGTGAATATTTGACTCAGTTCTCACTGTAATGGTTGTGGTCGTAGGAAATCTGTAATGCTAAGGTGGCATTGTGTGTTAATGGTGTAACCGTGTAATGCATGCAGGGCATGCGTTTAGGGGTGCAGAGGTAAACAATACTTGTAATACCTGAAGAACAATTCCTTAAAGGTGCTGTTTTGTTGTTTTCCCCATGCAGGTGATTGCTCCGCATGGGACTTTGGGAGATGTTCAGCTGTTGGCTGTGGGCCACCCTGCCTCCTGTGCTGTTCAGACTTCTCTATGGGGAAGCGGAGCAGATACAGAAACTACTGCAAGTGGCCTGGACCTAACTGTAGCTCCTGCAGGTTCAACTCCGGCTCCAGTCTCATTGTCCGCGACAGTCCAAGTTGAACCTCAAGCCCCAGCACAAACTCCGGTTCCGATGCGAGCACGGAACCAACCTTCAGTCCCAGTATCAGCTCAGACTGCAGCCCCAACCCTCCTTAAAGCCTCAGCTTCAGTCCCAGTACAAGTTCCAACAGCAGTTCAAGCTCCAGCCTCAGCGTCACTTCAGGCACCGACGTCTGCATCGGGTCCCACTTTAGAACAAACAAATGTCTCCTCTGTTTGCTCAGACAAACCTTCTGCCATGGGCAAACCACAACTCTCAGTCCAAGGTTTGGTCTCAATTCAGTCTGCAGCCCCTGTTTCTGCTCCAGCTCCTGTCGCAGCTCCAGTTCTGCAGCCTGCTGGCATCCAGACAGCAGTCTCAGTGCCCGAGAGTGCCAACCTGGCCACAACTCAGCAAAACCTAGAGACGACACCTGCATCTAGCACCCTTCAGCAAGAGCCCTGTGTAGAGGTAGGCACAGAGAGAAAGTCTGCACTTTTTAGTGGAGCAATATTGATTTATACTACAATCAGATTCTTAAAAATCTGCATTTGCTGAATGAAAATTTCCTCTGAATGAATGACGTCCAATTGGTTTTTATACATCCATGCTGATATGAAACCGGTCCATCTTAGTTTAGGATCTTTAAGTTCAAAAACAGCACACGTGAACATTTTCACTAGTGTTACTTAGTCCTGCAATGATCTTTTCTGTATATATATAATTCCTTGACTTCTAACTGTTTTGCACTTTCCCGTTTTTCTGTCTTCAGGATGGGCTTCGGGACAAACTAATATCTTTACCCAGTTATGCATATGACAGGTGTGTGTCCAGTGACTTCTAGCTCTTTACAGATTCGTCTCTCTTTATAATTGTGTTTGATGAAAAGGCGATAACGTGTTTTAAACTTTGCCTTTTGTAGTCTCAACTCTGATGTAGCATCTGGTAAGGAAGCAAGTGACGGCTATGACAGCTTGGCTAGTGGGGGGAAGGGGGATGGAAAACCCAGGAAGCATCACCGCAAGTCGGCTCGCACACGTTCCAGGCAAGAAAAGACCAGCAAACCCAAACTGAGCATGCTCAATGTGAGTCATGGTGTAATTTGTGGCGAATAAAGTTCCAATTTCTCACAATCTTTATGCTTCTGATTGTAAAATGTCACCGCTGCCCCTGCAGGTTTGCAACACTGGTGATAAAATGGTAGAATGCCAGCTGGAGACTCACAACCACAAAATGGTGACATTTAAATTTGACCTGGATGGAGATGCTCCCGAGGAAATTGCCACTTACATGGTAGGTTCAGCCTTTTTAGAATTTCTGTCTGGATATGTTTGTGACATCGTTTAACAAAACTGTGTGCTTCCAGGTAGAGAATGGGTTCATACTATTGTTGGAGAAGGAGATCTTCATCGACCAGCTGAAGGACATTGTGGATAAAGCTGAAGACATGCTGAATGAAGACATGGAGGGTGAAAGGGACACGACTTTGAGCTGTAGTCCTCTACAAGGCCAGATGTCTGACGGGCAGCCAGGAGAGGTAAGAAGGGGTTAGAAATCTGTACAAACACTCAGCTAATATATTTGGACATGAATGTGTGACAAAGCACGCAGCATATAGATTTAGCGCACGTCTGTACATGTCTCTCTGTAGAGTCAGCAGCCCGGAGCAGCTCAGCCTGTCTATCAGCAAAACGGTAAAACGGTGTTCTTTTTCAAAAATGCAGCATTATGCATGTCTGGTGAATCCTTCTGTGCTTGTCACATTAACTTGTGCCAACATTTTTGATGTCTTGGGTTGCAGTTCTTCATACAGGAAAGCGATGGTTCATAATCTGCCCTGTAGAGGAGACACCTACGTCCAGTCAGGAGACTCCGTCTGATGGGACGACCACACAGTCCCCTAGCAGCTCAGCCACCACCCAGCCTGCTGACAGTGGCACTGCAAGGCCCTCCACATCCAGAGGTGACTTTGTTTCTGCAGAGCAACTTCAGCACAATACCTGGCAGCTTTGTGGAACAATAGCACTACCTAGCGGTAGCTGGATTAAAACATCCTTCTGCTGCGATGGGCAAATAGTCATTTCACGGCAGATTAAATATCAGAGCTGGCATGTCATTGGGTCTTACAATGTTGCTTAACTTTTGCGCTTACATATTTTTTTTCTCTTGCAGAAGAGGGGTCATCCTCCACGATGTCTGGTGGAAGTGGAGGCTTCTCCTACGAGGTGTATGGCTTCTGTAGTCCTCCAATAATGTCCAACACAGATCCACTCCTCTTAGCCACTCTGTCTCCCCCTGTTTCTGCACCCCCGACCCTCCAGTCAGTGTCCTCTGTGGATCCAGCAGGCAGCTCAGTGCAGCCTAATGTGCATCAAGCCCAGCCAGCCAGAGCTCAAACATTTCCCCCATCATCCCCACACGCGTCTTTCCCAGTAGAGGAGTCCCAGGGATCCCCTCTGGGCTCCATCTCCCCAATCCACGCAGCTCAGCAGATGTCCGATATGACATGTCCTGTCTCTCTTGCTGACGAGGTGCCCTGCTGCCCTCTAGTCATGCCCCTGTCTCTGGATGTGAGCGCTTCGCAGGGTGGGTCTCCTCTCACTCCTCTCCCCCTTCAGGACCCAGGTTCAGCCAAAGAGCCTCCGTCTATGTCCTACGCCCCTGCAGCCCGGAGCGAGCGGCCACAGCAGCCTGTGGTGCTCCACCAGCCGTTTTCCACCGTGGGAGGAGCCAAAGTGTCCTCACTGCCCCAGAGCCCGGCGCCATCCCAGCACGGTGCAGGGCCCAGCGAGTCCGACGGGGAAGGACGGTTGGGCCGCGGGGGCTTTGTAGACAGCACCATAAAAACTCTGGATGAAAAGCTAAGGAATTTGCTCTACCAGGAATATGCTCCCATGTATCCATCCGGCAGTGCTGCAGAGACACCAGGATCTGGCACGGAGTACATCCAGTCTCCTCCAGGTCCAGACAGCGCCACAGGAGGGTCAGGAAACAGCACACCGGGGCCCATAGGGGAGGGACGCTACAGGGCAGGAGAACAGCTGGTGAGTACAACAGCACTGTCTGCCAATTAGTGCTGGTGTTAAATATTTAGTTTGATATATTAACAGATACGTTCCAAATATGATCAGCTATCCTGTCTGTCATTCTGATGCATGGAAATACATTTTTAAGGAAACTGTTCTGTAAGATTTCATGACAAATATTTAGTTTGACGTTCCTTCTTAAAAGTACGCTCTAGGACAATCATCAGTGGATGCTATTGTAGTTTTCCTGTGTCTCACTTTTGTTTATCTCTCATCCTGTCGCCTCTATAAGCCTCAAATTCCAGAGAGAATGGATAGTTTGAGCACACTGAGTGACTCAGCTGTGTGTGGTATGTACAGCATACTAACACCACATTTTGAAATTAGATCATTTCTGCAGTGGCGCAGTATTTACTGTTGTGGAAATTTTCCTGCAGCTTCCCTGTCAAGAAGACATGTCCCTCACTCTGCTTCCTGCTCTGGAACAAGAGGTCGATTCAAGGTATAAAAAGGAGATTTTTCTCATACTCAAGGCCGAGGTGGAACTGTCTTTCATGCAGCTTAAAATTGCGTATTTAATCCCCAAAGCATTATGCTGCCGTATGGATACTCAGCCGGTTCTTTACTTCTGGCAGATAATCTCTGTTCCTCCTGAAGTGGCCAACAGACGAGATGTGAAGCAAAGGAGCTGGAGCAGCGCTGCCTCACCGGCGCACCCTGTGGAGTACGGTGGCGACCACGTTCAGGCTGAGGTCATGGCTACCTCCACCACAATCGGCCGCTTCTCTGTGGTGAGCACTGAAGACGACATTACCCAGAGGACACGCTGCAGCCGCTACTCTGCCCCACCTGATTTCTACCTGGACACACCTCCGTCCATGGCCAAGCGAGGCTCCCTGCCTCGCGCTCTGACCTCAAACTCTGTCCCTGTGGATGTGACGGTCCATGCTCGCTTCCTGTCCTCAGACTCGGGGGCTGAGAGCAGTCCAGCAAAACTGGCCCCTGCCACCCCGTCTCAACACTCTCGCTCTGAGCGCCGAGGAAGCGACCTCATGAAGAGGGCCGTGGCCTTTCTCCGTCGTTCCGGTCGCAGCAGCAGCGTGCAGAGCTCGGACTCACCAAACAGGCATGGAGGCGTGCACGGCTCGGCATACGCCAGCAGCGATAATGACTCAGAGATGGAGGACTCGGACATAAAGAAGGAACTACAGAGACTCAGGGAGAAGTAAGCATACCTTGTGGTTTACTTTCTGTCTCATGTAGTGTCTGTACATGAAAAAACCTCGTCATGTAGCTCATAACTGATCGTATATTCCTGCCTCCATCCTCCCAGACATCTGAGGGAGATCTCAGAGCTGCAGGCCCATCAGCGGGGGGAAGTGGAGCTGCTCTATCGCAGACTTGGCAAAGCCCCTCCTCCTGGCCTGGGACTCTCAAACACTGGACCGCATGCCGGCCGTAGAAAGAGGTCCAGCAAGCACAGACTGAAACCAGGCAAACTCCTCAGTCCTCTGGTTCAACAGTTTAGAAATGTCACAACCAAAGCTAGTGACTCCAGCAAAGCCAGTGAGTACCTTCAGAGAACCTCCAGCATTATAAATTCAACATTTAGAGCAAAAGTGTGGAGTAATACCATCCTCATGTTTGTGTCATTGTTGTTTACGTCCACAAGTACGTACACAACATAACAAGGATTTTGGTTTCAGTTATTGGTGTTGCTCGAAGAATGAGCAAGCACAATAATAGAAATAGGAAAATAAGGAATAAAAACAAAGTAAAATAAATAATACAAAATAAAATAAGATAAATATATACAAGAATATACACATCTGAGCAGAAAACATATATGTACAGTGGTGCAAATAACGATGTAAGCAGTGTTATGGCTGAGAACGGCTCAGCTGTTCAGTCGGGTTAGAGCAGTGGGATAAAAACTGTTTCTATGTCTGGTGGTTTTAGTCTGCAGGACTCTGTATGGCCTGCCAGAGGGGAGGAGGGAGAACAGTTTATGAGCAGGATGAGTGGGGTCTGTGGTGATGTTCCCTGCCCTCTTCCTGGTTCTATTGGAGTACAGTTCCTGGATGGAGGGCAGGGGGGCTCCGATGATTTTCTCAGCTGTTCTGACTGTGCGCTGCAGTCTGTTTCTGTCCTGCAGTGCGGCTGCTCCGAACCACACAGTGACAGAGCTGCACAGGACAGCTTCGATGGCGGCGGTGTAGAACTGAATTAAAGTTACAATGCTTCTGAAATACACATGAAAACCCAACAAATCCACGGATGCCCTTTGAGCTTTTTCTTGTGTTTTCTTAATGTGTTTGCGTGTCCAGGTGCTGCTGCAGGCACAAGTGAGCCCACAGTGAGTTTAAACGGCTCTCCGGCCAAAGGGCCACTCCCCACTCACAGCAGAGCACGTTCGTGCACCAGCCACCTTCCCAGCTCCACCTCAGAGCCTGTGCAGACTCAGCAGCCCTGTTCCCTCAAAGGCTCTCTGTCTTCTGACAATATTTATGCTGGACTACATGGAGACGGCACCGGCACACAAGCTCCACCTGGACAAGGTACACAGCGGAGCGTTGCAGCCCATCAGTCTTTCCATTAATGCAAACTGTAGATTTACCAAAGAATTAATATGTTAAAACAAAAAAACCCTGCAGCAGTATTTTTTTGTTAGTGTGAGTATTTTAGTGTGTGCTCTTCTTACCCTGTCGTCTTCTTCCCTTGATTATGCCCCTCTACAGGCTGGTCTAATTACCCTCAACCATCTGAGAGAGTGACCTATAAATCGAGTAGCAAGCCACGAGCTAGATTTCTCAGTGGGCCTGTGTCTTTGTCTATCTGTTTGTATCTCTTCTCTTCCCGCATAGCTTCACTTTTTTGTTTTCCATATTTTCTACTTATCTAATTTCAGCTCACAGATTTATATATATTTTTTGTCTCTGCCAGACTATTCTGCAACACTGCCGGATTTTCTTTCGCTTCGCCTCATCTTTGTCACTTGCGCTTTAATTTATTTTTGCTTTCACAAAAATATATATTGCTTATTCAAACCCCTAAGAAGAAGCAGACGTGTTGATCTGTTAAAGATGATTTGATTTCGTTACCAATTCTCACAGATAGAAGAAGAAATACTTGTAGAGTTACTTATCAACTTGCTGTTTTATAAGGTTTGGATAATCAACGTTCATTTTATTAGTTAGTGCATTATCTCACATTTCAAGTGTCTCTGAGTGATACTTGTGCTCTTCGTCCACCCTGCGACACACACAGTTTTGTGACTTATCCACATCACATCACCAGGAAATGGATTTCTGCATGGGCATGCTACATGCATCCCAAGCCACTGTGAATTTTCTAATCACTCATCTTTTGTTAATCTCTCTCGGCTCTTTCTTATCGCTGTCTCTCTAATACGCCGGCACTGCACTTTGATATGGCTCTAATCTGGGCCGCCTGCATGACTTTCCTAATACATGGACTGTCTCGTTTCAGGGAACTGATTGCTTTGCTTACCCATTTGTTACTGTGGTTTTAGTTTGTTCCTTTGGCAGCTTTTAGTAGCTTCGTTTTGCACTGCATCCTGTTACTGAACATTTTGACCAGCCGATGTGAAGTGCATGAGTATCGAGTCTTTTTGTTTCTCTCGTAGGGACAACGCTGAAGCGACTGTGTCTTGGCAAAGAGCGCGGCAGCAGTAAGTAAAAATACAGCGTCCTTCTGAAAACGAATTAATATAAAGCTATATTGCCACTATCATTCTAACCACCTCATCATGGTGTGTGTGTGTGTTTTCAGGGACTGGAGCTTCAGCTTCAGGGGCTTTCAATCAATCACAGCAGCTTCCTACCGGTGTCACGCCTCCTCCCCATCAGCCAGTGATGGGTCTGGCCCAAGCTCAGGCCAACAACAGCAACAACAAGACCTACAGCGGCACGTCCATAAGCGCCGCCGAAAGCAACCTGCCTGAGGACCTGCAGCGGCTGATGGACGACTGGGCCCAGGAAGTTCTGATTGTGACCCACCGGCCGCGCACCAACTCTCTGAGTATCAGTGGACAGCAGCTTTGGGATCAGATTGTCCCTCGAACATGTGAACAGCTTCTTAGTGCTTCAGATGTGAGTGTCACGGCAGTTTTGTTTCAATTTAGAAAGTCGCTCGTAAAAGAAGTACGTACATGCAGTGTTTTAGTAAAGTGGAGAAAACTAAACAGTAAAATACTGAAAATACCGTAAAATATTAGAGATAAAATAGATCTCAACTGATGATTGCGTTTGAATTCCTAGTATCAATGTGCTGAACAGATTTATGAGACCACCTGTCTAGTTTCTTAAGCAGTATATATCCAGCACCATGAAGTACTTTAATGAGCACTCAGCTCTCAACGTTTCACTATTTTGAACAGGAATGAGGAATTTGAAACTGAATTCCCCTTTTTATAGCCAAATGTGAGCCACTGGGCTTCTCTGAGAAGTCAGAAATGAATCGAGCATAACATTCAAAACTATTTTTTCTGTTCAGGAATGCAAGTAAATAATTGTAATTTGACATCTTATTCAAGAAATAATCATGTGCTTTACATTTTTTTCTGGGTTTTTGTGTAAAACAGTAAATTTGAAAATTCATGGATAACAGTAGTGATTTTATTTTAGCATTAAAAACATCATTTGGGTTAAAGAGCTTCTACATACTGGTGTATGAACCAATGCAGAAACATCAAAACAATATTTGGGTAATTACTAATGCTGCTGTAGGGCAGCTGTGGCATAAACCTTACACTGGGTGGTGGTCTAATACATTTCTTAAGCACTATTATTCTGTACGATGAATATTGGTTGTCAGTGTAGCACCAGCATTGCACTGATCACATGATGTAACCCTTGTAGGTATCATCATGGACAGCTCCAGGTCCAGAGGCCTGCAATCTGCCCCTGTCATGGCCCGACAGCCCTGGGTCAACAGTGATGACTACCCCCTCTGCAGGGCCCCATCCCTCCTATCAGCCACACTCCCCTGCTCCATTCAGGGCCTCACCTCTCTCTGTTAGCCAGTGGCCTGGGCTGCTCTTCCCCCTTCCTTCAGGAGTGTTTGCCTTTCCCGCTGTGCCCTCAGCCCAGGATGCCCACAGCCCCACTCCAGCTTCATCATATCAGCCGACCGACCCCAAGGCGAGGACTCTCTAATCTGAGTAGCATTGTGTCTTCCAACTCTGTTACCAAAAAGATATCTCATTATAGTTCTAGTCAACCTTATGTGCATATACTGTATATATTTAACCAGCATGTATGTAACCATATGTACATACTTGTCTCCATTCTTGAGTTTTATGTTTCATTTGCATCAACATACCTCATGTCCATATTACAGTACATAATCCTTGAGTGCAGTCTAATGGTAGTAGTACTTTTAAAGATGTATAGTTCGCCCAATCAGGCTTGAAAGTGCAGATTTTTATCATCGTTTATCTATGTACATTGCCATTCACTGAATGTACATAAAGTGCTGTTCATTCATGTTGTGTTTCTATAAATAGTTGATGTTTGTGTTGCTCATATCACCCCAATATATAAGCTGCCGTGTGTATATATGAATTCTTGTTAGTCTGTACATAGCTCCTGTGTTTGTACAGTTACCATTAGATACTCCATAGGTTGGTGCTGCAGCTATGTGTCTTAATGCAACACCTTATTAGCCACCATCATGCCATCACTGTGAAGACTTGACATCCTGGTCACTAGGACCAGCTCCTTTACTCTGCTCTCTCAGTCCAAGGATAGGTTTCATTCTTCATCAATGAAATGCTTCCAGCACAAGCGCTTGAAATATCCTTAAGAGATTTGAATGAACTTGAACTTTATCTTCAGGTGAAAACACACCTGTGAGAGTGCCTTGAATTGCAGTTTCAGTTTTGTGAAGAAAAGCATTTAGGTTCAAAGCAGACACTAGATATTCTATATATGCTTTCACCTTCACAGGTAAATTATGTGATTTGAATAATGAATGTGGATTAAAACATATTTAATTTAGTAAACACTATAATGTGGTGTTGCAGTTCAGTGAATATCAGAGATTGTAAAAACGATCCAAAACTAAATTAGGTTATATCATATATTTACTGTAAGTTTTTCCTTGTTCACTGAAGTCATGTTCCTGTGGGATTGCTCTACCACCTGCACCGCAGCCTGCATGAATACACTGATAATCTGAATGTGCACAGGTCGATGCAGTCAGTTACAGGAGGATATTGTTCAGACAAACTGGCATTGAAACCATGCGACACGGAGGGCTGAAGGACTCAACATACGAGTCAAAATCATAGTCATCCCATACCTCTACCAATGCAATCTGTAGCTTTACATATTGTTGCCTTTGTGGTTTTTAAGAGATTACTGTGTGGTTGGTTGTTGTTTGATAAATGCTGATGATCTGACAATGTTAGAGGCACATGAAGAATGTGAATTATTGAGAAGCCACAACTGTTTGACATGTTATTTGTACAATGCATAGGTTTTCTAATTTCTGTTTATTAGATGCTGGCCTCCCGACGTTCTCTGGCTCATATGGCAAATTCTATGTATTAAGGCAGACTGAATTCAAAGACCTCCAACAAATGTTGTGCTCTTATTGTTTTAGTCATTTACAGTCTATCTTTAACTTTAAACACATATCTTGTACAACTTATTCAATTCCCTCCGAATAGTTTGGGAACGCATCAATGGTTTGATGTATTCTTGAAAAAATAAGCAGTGGTTTAAAAAAAAAAAAACAATCGATGTAGTCAGAAAGCGAGAGAGCTACCACAGACAAGTTGCTGAATTTGTGATGACAGCAGACTGGAGTTCACAAAGCAGTTATTTTGATCTTGTTCTGGTTTTACTGTTTCCCTTTACTTTAATCATACTTTCTACAATCAATATATTAATCCTGCAATTTAATCTTGCACTTCTACACTGTTTGGAAAGCCACAAGAGACCGATTTAAAAAAGAATAATTAGCAGAATAGATTTAGCAAAGGATGGGATATCACGACTTAGTGGCCAATCTCCACAAATGATGGAACAGAAGTTTTCCAGAGTGCAACACAATATGGCGTCTTTGATATCATCGGGGTTGTTTTTTCAAACTTCAAAAAGCGATTTCCAGAGCCTCAGAAGACATTACACAAGTAGTACTCCTTGTGATGATCAACCTGAACCTTATTTGTAGCAGAGGTGGAGTGACCCTTTAAAATCATTCCATGTTTGCACAGTATGACAATGTCGTGGAAGTGTTTGTCTTTAAGGCAGAATTTCCTTAGTGATGACATAGATATTCTTTTTTTTTAACATCTCCTATGCAGTTATTTTATTTGTGCTTTACCCAGTAACTTCTGTCTTTAATCTCTTTAATGCTTGCAATGAAAGCTTGGTGTATGATTGCTTTTGCCTGCCGTATCACCTGTTTTCCCAGCACTTTCCTGACCTTGTCAGATCGGTACTCTCTCTCAAAAAAAAAAAAGCTGTACATACTTGAAGACATAAATAATAAATTCATTTTTGCTTGACACCACACAATGTTATAATTGTTTCATTAACAGCGCATGCAGGACACGCAATGACAAATTGTCCTCGTGTAGCGCTGTCATTCTGAGTTTTCTAACCAGTGTTCGGCTGTCACTGCACGAAAAGTTTTCTGCGAGTTAAAGTCTCGACAAAGTGAACAGGCTGATCTTTCAATGTCAACAGTAAAGCTCACATTAGCAGCTGAAGTTTTGATAACACCTCTTTTTTTGCGGGGGAGACTGTGTTTTTGCTGAATTTCTGATAAATCCCTCCTTTTCGGGGGAGTGTGCTTTAGTGTGTGTGTGTGTGTGTGTGTGTGTGTGTGTGTGTGTGTGGGTTGAGAGGGAGAAACAAGAGTTTGCCCCTATTATGTACACATTAATGCTGTCCTTGTTTGTTTGAGTTTAAAAGACAGTTTCAGCCGCCCGGGTTGCACTCTGGTGGGACGCATCATGGGGAGAACTGGGCTGCAATTAACCCTCTTTGGGCTGCTGCTGGCTTTGGCTACCACACTACCAAACAAGGTAAGGCTACAAAACCTAAGGGGCCGAGCACAACACTGCAAGGACACCGACTCTGTCGAACATTTTATCGATGCAATTTTATTTTCACAGATATTAAGGAGATATTTGACTTTTTCCTTTTTTTCCTTTTTTTTTTTTCCCGTCTAGGCATCTTTCGGTCAGTTGCAACACACTGAACCCTGCCTCTGATAAACAAACACAAAAGCAGGTTGAAGGACCTCCTGGCTCTTTGCCTTTGGAGTTGTGTCATGGTGTTCACATCTCTGTGTGTTTTTTACTCATTGTGGGGACATAATTCAGTTAGCAGCATTCATGGAAAATCAAATGAAAATCATTCAGATTAAAGAGTGATCAAATTGTGGTGTTTATTTAGCCCTCAAAGCGCTTACCTAAAACACACATGCATTTAAACAGGTGCAACAGGTTTCGGGATGAAAGTGAGTGTCAAACTACTATGTACAATTATAGATATATGTAAAACAGCATGTGGTTTATGGTTGGCACAGGGTTACGTTTAGCACTGTCAAAGTAGTATTTATGGTTAAGTGTTAAGGAGGTCTCAAGGAAATGATTAGAAAGTGAAGACATGGACTCACGACTGTGTATGTGTTTTTGTGCATCTGTCCATGTGGGGACCACAGGTTATGAGTAGTGAGGACACTTGTGGAAAATGAGGACATTTTACTTTGTAAGGTTTAAGTCATGATTTAGTTTGTTTCTATTTGCATTAGGGTTTACGTTAGATGTTAATCTGTGATGGTTAAGGTTATGGAATGTCAATAATCATCATCACAAAGATTAAAGTACCAACAAAGGACCTACCAACATTTTGGGAACAAACACCCCCCATAACATAAATCTTTAAGGTTTACATTAAAGACCCGGTTTAACATTTGGGTTGGTTAGATTTAGATTCTTGATCGGGCTGGGATAAGTTAGATCTCTGCGGTGTTGGTTTTCGTGAGTATGAGAGCCTCTGAACTTTATGGTAAACACTTCATATTAGGTTAGGTTTGGGTTAAAATTATTATTATTGCAAGTTAACAATGCAATGTCTTGCCAAGTGATGTGTTGTTTGGATATATGTCTGTTCAAACAGCCACACTGTGGGGAATCTATTCCCCCTTAGGCACAAACAGCAGCAAGTAAGTCTTTAGGGAATGAGTGTAAGTATGATGCCATGAATGCTGGAATATTAGGAGTATGAAGCTGCACAGCCAATGTGAAATGAAAACATTTTGTAGAAAAAATAATGTGAATTTAGGGGTTTCTACAGTTATACCAATGAGATCTGAAATCAGAATAACACTTTCTTGCCAGCATCTGATCTTTGGTCAGCTGGTCGTCAGCCAGTATGATCAATCGAGCTATTTATTTATCGTTTTGTGAAATGTGCCTTCTGTGTTTGCTCAGGGCGACTGGGACATCTACAGCTTTCACATCAACTCCACAGTGACCAGCCGCTATGCCACCACTGTCATCACAAGCCGTGTGGCCAACCGTATGGACGAGTCAAGGGAAATTGAATTCCACGTTCGGATTCCAAAGAATGCCTTCATCAGTAAATTCAAAATGTGTGTGAAAAGACAAGATACATGGATATGTAGAGGCATTTTCAACTAAAGATCTCTACCTTACAAATCATTTAAAAAATAATAATAATTGCAGACTGACTGGGAAATTAATAAATTCTTTCCTTGGTCCTCTTCAGGCTTATAGATGGCCAGGAGTATGATGGTGTTGTGAAAGCTAAGGAGCAGGCTCAGCAAGAGTATACTACTGCTGTGTCTCGTGGCCAAAGCGCTGGGATTGTCAGGTACATGTACTAATAGAGACATTTATTGCCAGTTGGTTTATATGTTTTATTTGAGAAGCTTGAGATAACAAGTCAAATCGATTTTTAGTTGAATTATTCACAGGTAATGTCCACACTATTGGTATAACCTGGTGTTTGATGTTATTAAATGCAATTGTTATTGTCTCTGATGTAGTTCTGTAGGCAGGACCCTGGAGGAATTTAAGACTTCTGTAAATGTGGCTGCTCACAAAAAGGTCACCTTTGAACTTACATATGAGGAACTGATGAAACGCACCCATGGCAAGTACGAGCTGCAAATCCATGCTCGACCCATGCAGCCTGTCAAAGACTTCAAGGTGTTTCTCGTGTCCATGTATCTAGTGTTCATCAAAGAAAAACATGCTGGGGTAACAGGGGTTCTAACTGATGTTTTTTAATGCATTTAATGTCAGGTTGATGTGTACATCCACGAGAAAGCTGGCATCAGTTTCATCGATGTGAAAGGAGGACTAAGCACCAAAGCCCTGGCTAATGCCATCACCAAAACACATGCAGACAAACAGGTAGAGCATGCAGTGATGGAAAATTCTACTTTGTATTCAACTCAGCTGCTATTTTATGATGGCTTGTATTAGCTACATTGCACATAAGGATGGTATCGCTTATTATTTTCACTGTTCATGTTAAAATTATATCTGTTGATACTGTTTATTCTACAATCTGTACAAACCGCCGGCTACCGTGCCCAATAACATTAATTTGAATTTATCCTTTTCCAGGCATGGGTGCATTTCTATCCAACTGAAGACCAACAGAAATTATGTGACAGCTGCGGAGAGGAGGGTATGAATGGAGATCTGGTTATTGCTTATGACGTTAACAGAGACACTACACTGGGAGACATCAAGGTAAAACAAGTGTTAATTTCCTGATGATGTTCTACAGTGAAGTAGCATTGTACAGCAAAAAAACATGAGCTCACGTGACTTAATCTGATATGTTTTTCAGTCATTTCAATTACTTTTTTTCTTTTTCCCCTTAAAGAAATCTGATGGCTACTTTGTTCATCACTTTGCTCCAGCTGGTCTTTCCCGAATATCAAAAAATGTTGTCTTTCTTATTGATCAAAGCGGCTCAATGCACGGCAGAAAAATAGAGCAGGTACAGTATTTAAAGAGAGCAAGTGTAGGACATATTACCAAAATTTACAGATTTACTTTACAGCAAAGTGCACAATTTCTGAACACACATGAAGCAAAACTGACTAAAAGTTTTATTGTGTGTTTCTACCCAGACACGAATCGCATTGATCCATATCTTAAATGATCTGGCAGAAGATGACTACTTCGGTCTTATCGCTTTTGATGGAGCGATTATTCACTGGAAAAAAGAACTTGTTCAGGCCAGCAGTGAAAACGTGGAGAGCGCCAAGACATTTGCGCGGAGAATAAGAGATAGAGGAGGTGAGATTTTTCAATCAATATTTTCATTTTGGAATATGAACAAACGACAGCAGAATGATCGTAATGAGACATGTTTTGTTACATCTCAGCCACAGACATTAACCAAGCAGTGCTGAAAGGAGCAAGTATGCTGAATGCACATCCCAGAGAAGGTTCAGCATCTATCCTTATACTTCTCACAGATGGAGATCCAACCACAGGTTATATTAAAGCACACCTGCACACAAACAAATACTTTTAGAAATGGAAGCTGTCGTCCTATAAAATAATAATCATATATATTGTTTGTTCATGCAGCTTATTTTGATACGTCTTTAGCATTTGTGTGCCTCAGCCAGTTTAAACAAATAGCTCAAAATAAGGCATGTTCAAATTCACATGACAGAGTCCTCTAGTGGCTGCTGTGACAGTAGCAAGGGAGGTGGTTGTTCTTTACATACATAAAGCGTGCATGTGGGAGCTCAGGACGATGGATGGGTTGACAAAACAATGGATTTTAATACAGGAGACCCCTGTTGGATTTCTGTTTTAAACCAACTGTCAGCAATGTTTCTTTGAACAATTCCAGTACATATGACAGTGAAGGTCCTTCAGTCTTGACTTGTGCATAATCCAAATCAAATCTTTACCATAGCATTGTCAAATCTTAAAATAAAAAATCAGTTTCCTTGAAGTGGGGTTGTATGAGATACTTGTCAATAGTCAGTGTACAATAGTCTACAGTAGATGACAGTCAGTATGCCCCCAAATTGGAGAAGCTGACAGAAGGACCAGCACAGAAACTAAAATACTAACCGATGTGGACAGGGTCAGCAGCAAAACACATTTAAGCCACCTAAAAAAGGGCCACATAAATCAAAAAAACAAAAATAGCTATGTCAGTTTAAGTGTAAGCTATACAACATTTTATTCACTTTACGTCAGAGAGTCATTCCTGACAGGAAACTATCCATTTAGATGGGTTTAATTTATTTATTTTTGAACAATAGTTTGTCCAATGCCAGCTTGCCTCTATGGGTTTCATTAGAGGTTAGGGACCAACTTCCTGTATGGTCGCTTTGGGTTACCAGCTCAACCTATCATTTCTTAAATGATATGTAAAACCGATATTTAATTCTACTGCAGAGGATGTCAAATGACACCATGTCTTGTGTCCTTGCAGGAGAAACAAATCTTGAAGTAATACAGTCCAACGTCAGAAGAGCCATTGCAGATAAATTCCCACTCTACTGTCTTGGTTTTGGTTTTGATGTCAATTTTAAGTTCCTTGAGAAAATGTCGCTACAGAACAATGGTGTGGCACGACGTATTTATGAAGACTCTGATGCTGATTTACAGCTGAAGGTATCAATAAACTTTTTACAATGTGATATCTTCTCCTGAAAAATGTAAATATGGTTGGCTGCTGTGGAGAGGTCAAACATTCGTCAAGTGTTTATATTGTATGTCAACAGGGTTTCTATGAAGAGGTCGCCACTCCTCTGTTGACAGACGTGACACTGATCTATAGTGGTGGAACCAATCTAACCCAGACTAACTTTAGCACCTATTATAATGGCTCTGAGATTGTGGTGGCTGGTCAGATCACTGACAACGACATTGAAACTTTCTCTCCACAAGTTGTGGCCATTTCGGTAAGTGTCAATTCTAACTGCACATCAGTTGTAATAACCTTTGTGAAAGTTGTTGACATTACAGTTGTTTTGGATTATGACAGGGGACTAGAAGGATGACCTTTTCTGGCACAAACACCTCCGTAGAATCGACTGGAACAGAGTCTGATGGCCAAATCCAGAGGGTTTGGGCCTATCTCACAGTTAAGCAGCTTCTGGAGAAAGAGTGAGCATGATATCTGCCGTCTTTTCTCTTTGTTCTTGTTGGCAGTTTATTTATGACATTTTCTATTTATCAGTAATTTGTTTTAAAAAAAAAAAAAAAAAGTGGTGATAGTATTTGAAAAGGTTCGTCAGACATTCCTAGAGCCCCAGTAGCATTTAAATGACTGGTTTTGTCTGACTTGAGTCCAGTTTCCAAAAGATTTTACAGCACAGCAAATACGCAGTTGACATGTGGAAACACAGTTTTCAGTGTTAATGGTGGAGAATTTACTGGTCAAAATTGGTTGGATCTTCAATTTCACGTAAAAGTAAATAAGAGCAGGCCTGTCAATTCTAGCTGACACTTGTGGATCTGCCATGAGAACTGATGTCTGTCATTAGCAGCTTATATATATATATATATATATATTCTAATTAATTTCCCAAGTTGTGCCTATATTTTAAAACATAGATGGCAACTGGCCGGTGATATGAACAACAAGAGCCACAAATTCACAAATAAT
>NW_007577741.1:130955-155113 GCF_000690725.1 Stegastes partitus
TTTTCTCTTTATAAATTATTACAAACTTATACAATCTTAGCATTGCCAATTGTAACAACATGTGAACAGAATGTGATTTCTGCTATATTATAGAAAAATATAGAGATATAATCCCTCCAGCGGGTTCTGGGACTGCCCAGGGTCTCCTCCGAGGTGGACGTGTTCGGAAGACCTCCAAAGGAAGCCTCTGCGGAGGCGTCCGAATCAGATGTCCATACGTCCCAACCCTCACCCGTGGTCACGAGCTTTGGGTTGTGACCGAAAGAACAAAATCGCGGATACAAGCAGCTGAAATGAGCTTCCTCCCCAGGGTGGCTGGGTTCAGCCTTAGAGATAGGGTGAGGAGCTCGGACATCCAGAGGGAGCTCGGGGCCAGGGAGCCAGTTGATGTGATATGGACATCTGATTTGGATGCCTCCTGGAGAGGCTTCCTCTGGAGGTCTTCCGAACACGTCCACCTAGGAGGAGACCCCGGGGCAGACCCAGTCCCAGTCTGGAGGTGGAAATTGAAAACCCCACGGACAGGGGCCTCCGCCAGACGTTCCCAGTTCACCCTCACTACGCATTTGGGTTTACCAGGTCTGTCCGACAGCCTTCCCCGCCATCAGATCCAACTCTCCACCAGTTGGTGATCAGTTGACAGCTCTGCTCCTCTCTTCACCCGAGTGTCCAAAACATACGGCCGCAGATCTGATGATACAACAAAGAAGTTGATCATCAACCTTTGGCCTGCAATACTGTTGTTTACAAATTTTAAGTATTTCTTAAATGTACCTAAATGTCACGTTTACCTTTCTTCTCAGACATGGGGTATGACGACTACGCCCCAGTCGGTATGACATGATCACACATCTGCACTGTTCTGATATATGACTGTGTCTGATGAGCCAAAACATTATGACCATAACAACATGTGAACAGAACATGATTTCTGCTATATTGTATAAACCTTTCTCATTTGTTTTTGAGTCAAATATTATATCTTCTAGACTGCTCTGCTTGCCATGAATGAATGCAAATCAAAAGAGAGTTTATAGAATATAGAGGAAAAGAGACTTTGAGGATCAACCCAGAGCCTCTCAATCTGCTGTATGTTGTGGGATTATTTTGGATGAGATTTTGGATTAGATTAGATTATGTTCTACTTTATTGTCGTTGCACAGAGTACAAGTAGAACAAAATGCAGTTTAGTAACAAAGCAGAAGTGCAAAAGCAGCAGTAAAGTGCATTATTTACACTATGGCAGTAACAGTGTAATAGCTATGAGATACATAGATATACATGTATACAGGATTAGCAGTATGAATGCTATAAACAGTATGTTTACCTTCTTACTCAGGTGCGAAATTTGAAGACTTGACTTTTCCAATGGGTATGACATGAGCACACATCTGCACTGTTCTGATATGACTATGTTTGATGAGCCAAAACATAATCACTGCACCTGCCCAATATGCTGTTAGTCCTGAGCTGTTGTTCATCAGAGCCTTCTGAAATTGTCCCTTAAAGTTGGAAACTAGCTGCTTAACCAAGTGAAGAAGTATCTCAGGTTCTTGTTTACCAGTGAGGATGAGATGGACGCAGTTTTGATAAAGCTCTCACCTGTTTTCATGATGTCTAATTTTGAATGCAGGCGCTAAACAAAAATGTGGCTGAAGGTGAGGAGCTGAAGGTGTGGAAGATGACAACAAGCTACAAATCAGAGTTACAATTCATAGACACATTAACCCTATCCAGAACTTTTGGGGTNTTAATTCATGCAGTCAGTTGAATGTTTAATTTGTAACCAAAGCCTCTATGGATCAGCAAAAAGGAGTGCTCAGAGTGTCCCTCTCTAAAACACACGGGTCATGATTATCTCAGGGTAACGTCATGACTATATCACGACTCCATTTTGTCATCTTTTGCTTTCTAGCCGCAGGAGGAGGAGGAAGAGCAAGAGGAGGTGTTGTTTCTTCCCGAGCAGGTATGAAATATGGCACATAGTTGCTCTGTTGTGATGCATGCACAAACTGTATTTTGCTGTTTACTGAGATAAACACTAACAGTGTCACAGTATTTCAGAACAGATGTGATTTTGGCAGGATTTTATAAGCCTTTCTTATCTGTTTTTGAATCAATTATATCTTCTTGACTGCTCTGCTTTCCATGAACAAATTCACATCAAAAGTTTGATAAGTAATTATTAGGGATTGAATTAATGCATGAATGAAGCCATTATTACTTGTGTCATGTAGCAACAGTTTACAATACAATTCAGCACTAATACAACATCCTTTATCTTTCTCTTTTCATTAGACATATCGTTACCAGGTATGACTAAAGATACTGTATTTTACATGCAACCTACAGCATATAACTATGACTGTTTTCTCTTTATAAATTATTATGAATGTATATAATCTTAGCACCTGTCATTACACCTGTCATACTGTAAACTAATTAACAAATGATAAGTATTTCTTAAATTATCAAAGTTTCTGGTTTACCTTCCTACTCAGGTTTTGGCATTGGCTTGGTTCCACCTATTGGTATAACATGAGTACACACCTGCACTGCATATTTTATTCAAAGGAATTGATGCCTCATAAAGAGTATGCTAGATTTGTCCACATTGGCCCGAGAGCTATGACAATTATGTGTTGCTTTATGTGTCATTCAGAAGAACCTGTGAAAACATTCAGTTTTTCATTGGGAAGTTTGTAGAACATACATGAAAAGAGACTTTGAGGAGCTTTAAAGAGCTTCTAAATCTGCTGTATGCTGCACGTAAAATCCTTGACCAGCAACATGACAGAATTCTTGACCTAGTACATAAAATCTCTCCACCACCCCTGCCAGATGTTTGTAATTCTACATTCTTCTGAACTACAATGAAGTTAACTAAGCAAAAGAAGGCAACAACAACAAACTTTTGGATTATTTTGTTTGAGATTTTTAGTTAGATTAGATTATGTTCTACTTTATTGTCAATGCGCAGAGTACAAGTACAACAAAATGCAGTTTAGTAACAAAGCAGAAGTGCAAAAGCAGCAGTAAAATGCATTATTTACAGTGTGGTATGTACACTATGTTACAGTATAAACAGAATTAAGAGTATGGACAGAGTGCTATGAACACACTAATAGATGAATATAGAGATGAAGTGATAAATAGTGGCATGAGCAGTGTAAACAGTATGGGTAGCATAAACTGTATGAAGTGTAAACAGTACTGATGCCATGAGATACACGCAGTATATACACAGGATTAGCAGCATGAACACTGCAAACAGTATGAACAATCTATATAAGATGGAGCAAAAATGCAGTATGTGCACAGTATGAAATAAACAGTTAATGGCATGAAAATGAGAGGTACATGCAGTGCAGTTCATATGTAGTATGAAGTCCAGGGTGAACATGGACGGGGGAGGGTTGCTGGATTCACCAGTGTGACAGCTGAGGCAAAGAAGCTGTTCCTGAACACTTTGCAAAACTGTTTACAAATTATAAATATTTCTTGAATGTATCTAAATTTCATGTTTATCTTTCTACTCAGATATAGAACATGGCGTCGCAATCTCATTAGGTATGACATGATCACACATCTGCACTGTTCTGATATGACTATGTTTGATGAGCCAAAACATTATGACCATGACTGTCCAATATGCTGTCAGTCCCGTGCATGCCACCAAAAAAGTTTCACCCACCAAAACACTGACGTTGCGATGCCTCTGAAGGGGCCATGTGATTTCTGCTCATAGCAAGCGCTTTACATCCTGTACACAGCGAAGTGGAGCTGTCACTGATCCGACTTGTTCCTGCATACAGTGTAGTGATAACCTAAGGAGGAAAGCCTTTGGTACCCAATTATTAACTGACTAAACTGATTAATTTGATTTTCACAAGTAAGGACAAGTAATTATTTCATATTGAATTAATGCATCAATGAAGCAAATATTACTTAGGTCATGTAGCAAGAGTTAACAATACAATNTATATATATATTTTCTAATTAATTTCCCAAGTTGTGCCTATATTTTAAAACATAGATGGCAACTGGCCGGTGATATGAACAACAAGAGCCACAAATTCACAAATAATCTTTTAATATCTTGCAGCAGATGGAATATCATTTCCCCCCCTGATGATTCAAAGAGTCGTTGAGTTTTCTAGGCTACCTGAAAATACAAAATTAGTATTAAAAGATAACTGTCAACTGACACTTTTAAATAACAATTTGTGGCACAGGCTGCAGTTATCGGGACCTGAGAAAAACAAGGTGAAGAAAGACGCTTTGGAGCTGTCACTGCAGTATAGCTTTGTGACCCCACTTACATCCATGGTGGTCACCAAGCCTCCAGGGGAAAACTCAGATGTGCTTCATAAGCCCAAAGAAGGTGAAAAACCACTGAGGAGGAGCCATCATAGTCATCAACATCCTACTGTTCTTCACAGTCCCCCAAGAGTTGTTGCTGGTAAGCTAAGTAAATGTAAATAAAACAAAGACAGTGCAAAATCAATAGTTCAGCATCTAATGTCTCTTATTCAACATTATCTCTCAACAGGGNTAAAGAGGGACATTTGTCATGCATTTGGAACCAAAAATATGCCAACTAATCAGAAAATTTATTGAACATAGTATTCAGTCTATAATGAATACCAGGGAATATTTTGCACATGTTCTTTCTTGTGGTCCAATGGACCCCAAAAGACCGTCTACGTATGGCAACATGGAAGTCCTGAATAGGGTTATAGGCTCCATTCTTCTTCCCACAATTCAAATAAAATTCTCTTATACTATATAGGGTATTTTACTAATAATTGCAAGATAAATGTCTTGCAATTTTATTTCTTTGTTTTAATACTGACATGCACTGCAGTGACTACAAATGTGTAATATATAGTATTTGAAGATGATTGTTTCCGGCACTGCTAAATAATTGTAGATTCTTATGGAAAATGAGATGTTAATTGTTACGTTTTACTGTTTTGTTTTTTTTAAAGTTCCTGCGCACGCTCCAGTAAGACCTACCAGGAGACCAAGTAAATGTCTTTTTTTGTGTTTGTTGTGAACCGTCCTTCTACATCTGCAATTTTGGCACTGACCATCCACATTCATGTAATAAGAAACTGGACAGTTCTCTACATCTGTCCTTCTAATACTTGAAGAAACAGTTATAACTTGCCTACATCTATGTCATAGCGCACATTGTGAAAGCTAATTAGTTATATGTTAATTTGTTTTAACTTTATGCATTTGTCAGTCAAAACATTCAGATGAGTTGTCGAGATTGCAGTAAAGAATTTGTTTGTTGGACAATGATTAAAAGTTCCAGTAAATAAGATGCTCCTTCACCGAAAAAAATTAAATATAGACACAAAAAAGGCATTAAGCACAAATTTTACAAACAAAAATGTTTTAAAATAAAATATATTTCTCAAGGTGATAAGGCAGCTGAGAATTAAAACAACGTGCATTTAGTATTTTGTTTGCAAGCTGGGGATGGGTATCAGGACATGCATGTTCTTTAAATATCCCTCAAAGCTTTGTGATATCAGTGTATGTGACTTCTAACTGGCTTTGTATAAATGTATTTACAGAACTTCCAAAACGAATTACTCAACATGCTACTAGTGCGAGTCCTGTTGCCGCTACTACCGCTGGTACAGTATTGAATAAATGTCATTTGTGGTACACCAAACAACATACAAAGGAAATGTACAGCATATGCTCTGTCAGTATTTAAATGACATATATAGTCCTATTCCAACTTTTTCAGGCAGTCGTGCACCATCATTGGGACAATTCCATCAGTGTTTAGTATCTGTAAGCTAAGATAATTTCATCCACAAATGCTCAAAGTTGAGACTGGAGAACATCAAACCTGCTACAAAACAGCCGTAGTTTAGTAAAATGGTGTCGAGCTGTTGATTTTCAGCTGAGTTTTCTTTCCATCTGCTGTGTAACTCTCTGTGTCTCCATGTCTTCAGCGCCTCTTTTGCACAGATTTTTGCTTAAAACTGAGAGTCGGTCTCCTCCGCTGTGCTTCGACATTAAGGGAGCTGCCCTCCTCAAGCTGCTCCACCATCCCAGCAGGGGTCAGTAATGTTCCTCCTCATTGTCTTCCCTCTTATTCTGCTTAGTCAACTTATTCTTCTATTTTGCTCTCAATGTGTCATAGTTTCCACATTTATCCGCTCAGTCTGTGGCATGGTGCTGAGCAGCATGTGGTCTCTTTTGTACTAGAGCTGCAAGTGAACGGTGAGCTTGATTCAATCACAAACGGGGGCTTCACAAAGATTGTCATCCACTTCACTGCCGATCAGCATGTTGAGGTTACCACCACAGGAGTCACTGTGCGGGAGGGACAGACGGTAACACAGCACACTGGACAGGATCCCATCACGGTTGGAAGGTGACTTTGCATTGCATTGGTCTGGAATTACACTACGATGGCTCTGTTTGCAGATGTGTGGCTGAAGCTCACATCAGCAACAGCTTGATGATGTAAGAAATGCAATTATTCATTATGTTGTCAAAACAGATGCAGCGTACAAACATACTGGACCTGAGGTTTACAAAGAAATAAGCTTGGACCTCACAGTCGACAAACATCAATTTGTTGTTTTTACATTTAGGTTTTAGTGCTGATGAATTGGACAAGATGTTAATGAATGGGTTGAAAAGGTTCTCATTTTGTTACCCTTGAACCGAACAACGCTGCCATCTTCTCCTGAAGCTAAACCAAGCTTTGTGTTAGGTTATAGGTTCTCTACATAAAGACATGAGCGTGGTATCAGTGTCTCAGGAAGAAGGTGAAAAAGTGAACTTCACAAGATGACAGTGGCATCACGCTTCTCGTCTAACTCTTGACACGAAGACACAAAAGCATGTTTTCTGACTTTTTTTGGCTCTGGTGTGACATTAGGCCACAAATCAGGGCACCGAAGGCACAGATTTGTACAAAAAACACGGCACAGACATGCAGAATTTGTCATGAATTTCCTATTTTAAACAACCATAAATTGATATTTGCAGCTACAGCAGAGCTCCTGCCCACTAATAGTACCACCGCGCTGCTGATTCTAATCATGTTGAATGATAAAAACTCTTCAGTCTCATGATTGTATTCAGGTGTTCAGCTTTTCACGTCTTCAAACTGAGCAGGACTGCAGTCATTTGAGTCTTCAGAACGTTAAGCTGCATTTTTTTTTTCCAGCATGGTGGTGATTCGGCGAGACAAGGAGATCGATGTTGCAGCTGGAGACGTGCGCCTGATCCTGTTGATTCACAATAAGAATGGCGACGAATTCCTTTGGCCGGTTATAAGACAGAAGCCGAATGCCACCGACACGGAGGGACTTTTAGGTGGGTGTAAAGGCTCAGTGTGTCAGTGTCCTGCATTTGCTTGTGTGATTTAACACCAGGTACACCATTAGTTGCATTGATGTTTGCACCCAGCTGTAGAAAAAAAAAACCTCACATTAAAGAGACACATTTTCTGTGCTGTGTTCCTTAAAGTGCCAGAACTCAGAGTCAGGCTTTGCTTTAATGTTTGATTGTGTGCAGCTCTAACGCCAGCAGCTTATAAGGAGGTGCAGCAAGTTTCCCTCACAAAACTGAAGATCAAGGAGCAGGAGATCGATGCCACCAGGTACATTTACATCCTTTGTGTTGCTATTTTCATAATTTATTTTTTTTGGCACAAAGAAAGTAAGAGCGCTGCTATTACTCCACCACACAAAGCGACATCATTTTTCTTGTTTTTTTCTTTTTGTCTCTCTTTTGTAGCGCCGCTGCTGTTGACTACGGTATTGTGTTTCCCATAACAATGAACTGCTGGCTCATGTCTGCTGAGTCTGCCCTGCAGAGACGCCCGGATGATTTCTTTGTTGCACAACTTTAACTGGGAGCCAAGAATCTGAAAGTCTTTCATGCAAAAAGAAAATGAAGGAAAATACCTAAACTTCATGGAAAACAAATAAAGAACATCCCAGATCTTCAGCTGTCTCATACGAAGTTGATTAATTGTTCAGAAAACAGAACTGCGTGGCATCGACTGATCTTCCGTAATGGTCTGAACCTTTAAGCCCCTTGACGCTGATCATCACGCTACACTCAGATTTACTACTGGTGGTAATAATAATCCTCGTTAATGTGAGCTGTATGCTCACTTTGGGCGGTCGTCTCTCTCTGTAACACATGATAGATGCTGGGCCTTTTATTTATTACTGTGTTTTTTACCCCCTTGTGTTATCTCACTGCTATCTTTTAATGTGATTTCTTACCAAACACACTCAAATAGTGCCGGCTGTCCTTACTCAGCTCGAAAAAGTCACTTTAGCCACTTTGCATCTGCAATGTGCAAAACAATCTAAGCCTGACTCGTTTTTATCCTGAAGGCAATGTGGGTTTTTAAATCTATCTCATGTTACCTCCAGCTCATCTTTTGTCTATTTATGTTTTTAAATTTAAACGCTCTAACAGTTCCCAGCATTTTTATGATTTCACTAATTTTCTGTTAATATTTTTATTTTTACCCAAGTTTCTTATTTGTGCGCCTCCGTCCTTTATTTTCTTGCTTAGCTTCACTATAAATGAAGGCTGAGTTTTAAAAAAAGCAACAATGACGAGAACTAAACTGAATATATTTATTGTTTGAATGCAGTTGAAAGGTTAAAATTGTGTGTTTTAAAGCAAATGACACGCTCACATCTACACACTTTGCAGTGATAATGCTCTGCTCTGAGGTATAGTGTATAAAGCTCACACAACTCAAGGTCAAGCAGCACATGACTGTTACAGGTGTCGAGCCCTAAAGCGCACCGCCAGAGTCTGGACTTTGCATTCTAGTAATAAATGCGTCCAAACTAATACGTTACCCTGCATACATTTGGTTTTTTTATGACGAAGACCGAAAGTGAAAGCAGTGGAATGTTTCTCCAGTGTTTGCATTAGCACACCAAGAGGTCAAGTGTGTGTTTAAATGTGCGTTTAAATGTGGCTGTGAAGAGACTGCTGCAGAAAACACACACACACACACACACACGCACACACGCACAACCGCACACACACACGCTACTACCTAACAAATGCTCTTTGGCACTTCTAATAGAGTATTTATTTTATTATTTATAAATGTTTCTTAGACCATATTAGCTGCGACAAAGATCATCCATCCATCATCTATACACCGCTTAATCCTCACTAGGGTCATGGGGGGCTGGAGTCTATCCCAGCTGACTCAGGGTGAAGGCAGGGGACACCCTGGACAGGTAACCAGTCTATCACAGGGCTACACTTAGAGACAGACAACCAAGCACACTCACATTCACACCCACGGACAATTTACAATCACTAATTAACCTCAGCATGTTTCTGGACTGTGGGAGGAAGCCGGAGAACCCTCTGCACAGGGAGAACATGCAAACTCCACGCAGAAAGATCCCGTGACGCGAACCGGCGACCTTCCTGCTGCGAGGCAACAGTGCTAACCACCGCTCCACCTTACAGCCCTACAAACATGATGCCAAATGGAATTTCATTGTATTTACCGTACAATGACAGTAAAGCTTCTTCTTCTAAAAATCAGCCACGGAGAACTAAAAAGAACAAACATCTGCTGATAAACAAAGCTATTCAGATTCTTTACCGGTGGTGGCACAATGTCGGAAAAGACAAATGAAACGTTCCAGAACTTCAGTGAACGGTGGTGGTATGCAGGAAAGCTGGACTGAGTAGGTGGTGCTGGTTCTGCTTCACTTGCTGCTTATTCACTGGTTGATGAATCTTAACTTAATCTTGAGTGTAAAACTTTGCAAAGTAAAAAAAAACAACCTTAAAGACTTCAGTGCCACACAATGGCTCTTCAGTAAACAACCTGTCCACCTGTGATGTAACATCGTGACTCCGCCACATCGTTTCACAAAGAACACAGTGTTGTGTTTTTACCTCGGTGTGAACATATTTGACAGGAGGCCGACGTGGTTTCGTGTTTTTACATTATGCGGTCAGACCAGTTGAGCTGCTGTGTGAGGCGTGTGAGGATATCCAGTTCATTGCATTATTCGTGTGGGTCAAAGGTGCAGGCACACTTATGAGAGGAGGCGATAAACTTGTTTGTCAAGGCGCAGTTTACGGAGAACTGCGAGCGGAGGAATCTCTGCTCGATCCATATCACAAGAAACTAATTGTTGCCCTCAAAAGCAGCTATGAAGAGTTAAAACAAGGCTCTGTGTGGAGACGCTTGAACCCAGAGACGAAGCCTAGTTTTGATTTAAAAGCAACCGTGGACTTGGACCCGTGTGGTTGGCTGGGCTGTAATGAGGACTTCAGGGGAGGAAGATTGTGTTAATTTGATGTGAGACAAACAGAGAGAGAGAGAGAGCAGGGGAGGGAAGGAGTGAAGGAGGGAGGGATTTACTGAGTCAGGACAGTGACGTGCGGTGTGGTGCAACTTTCTCATGAATCATGTACTTGAGGGCGACTTTGTCAAGGAGTGGAGTATTCAGCGGAAACACACGCAGTAAGTAACCAAGATGGTATTTCTATAAGATCACTTGCTTAACTTGGTACAACTTCATTTGTTACATTGACATACTTGTATATTATATTATGTCGTTTACATGTTTAATGCTTGACTGCGATTAAAGAACTAAGTTATCAGCTAATGCCGCCGGCCTATTAAGGGATTTGTTAACTTGACAAATAACAAAGTTAGTTTGAAACTGTTGGATCACCGATTAATCCTCACTAGGGTCGTGGGAGGGCTGAAGTCTATCCCAGCTGACTCAGGGTGAAGGCAGGGGACACCCTGGACGGGTCCCCAGTCTCTCACAGGGCCACTAGTTTGTATTCAACTCATTAATTTTTTTCTTCTTCAACCAGGCCACAAACAAATGTGAAACCCAGCGGACATCCACAGCTCTGCCCTCACAGTCACCTGGCTTCCAATCAAGATAACATGTCAAGATAACGTCAACAGTTAATCTTCAACCAGAGATGATGAGGAGAAAGACAGAGCACTCGCATAACAAGGTCTTCATGTTGTTCCTGGCGAAAGATATGCGCAGAAAAATGCTGTAGGACTTCTACGGTGCCATTGAAGCAGAATGTTTCTTCCTGGATGCCTTATCTGGTTCATTTTATTGACTCTACACTTGTCAGCCTGCGTTTTGGAGACCTCTGAACATGGCAGGCCTGAAGTTATTTGCTCGCAGGTACAGTACACAGCTTGGATACACTGAAGAAGATATTTCCTACATCGCATACAGCGTTTGTTGAAAGATTACACCTTTAATTTCCTTGCCTTGACGTTTTAATTTCCTTCTTTGCTGATTGAGTTTAATGTTCTCAGATGTAGACAGTGGCCACCAGCCAGCTTATTACAGGACTGTTGTATGTACAGTGTTTTTATATAGTCCCAGACTCATTCAGTATGATGTGAAATGATCTTCCCTCTCGATCTTTGCCTCCTTTAAGGGCCTCTCTGATTGCACCGTCAGGGATGAGATGTTTCTCATGGCAGCAGAGAACACAGTGCATGTTCAGACCCTAAAGCCGTATTTCAAGCTCTGCTGTAAGAACAGAAAAACCTGCACATTATGTCTGGAGATAGACGCAGAGCTTTCCATCCAACCGGATAAGGGTTCAGAGGATGAAGGAAGCTCTGAGTCCGATGAGGAGGATTACAGGGAGGAGACGGGGAGTCCAAAAGGTATGTTAAGTCCACCATCCAATCCATAGTTTCACTTTAATTCAGTGTGACGTGAAAAAAACCAACGTGTAGAATTGCTACCTTGCTTGTATGGCAGCCACAACACATCTGCTCCTCCTCTGTCTTCTGACAGAAGCGGAGGCTGATTTGAAAGCCGTCCAAGTTTTGACAGAAAACTGTTGAGGAGCGTGTTGAGGGCTGCTCACCATTACATGTCATTACTGGAAGAATGAGTGAACAAACACTGGCTGAGCTGTAGCGAGGATTAATGTATAATCACCGGCAGTTTGGTGCATTTGTGTAAACGGTCGCTGTACTTTTCCCTTGTCATCATTCTGGTAAAAGCACAGAAAAAATGTAACCTATAGATCATTTTGGAAATCATCAGTCGACTCATGATAATGGACTCAAATGTAGGGGCTATGTTTAGGACAAAACAGAGGAAATTCAGCAGTAAATGGGATAAAATATGAAAAGCTACTGGTCTTATTGGTGAAGTGAGGTGATGAGTTTTAGGTGCTCTTCTGATAGACTTTTATTGTTGTTTCAGTCCATTCTCAGCCTTATCTCTGCTGTGCTTTCTGTGTTGCAACAGCGTCAGCGACATTGTGTTACAGTACAGCCGCAACCATGCCCACATGCAAGAAGGTGGAGTTTACGGTTAATCATACAGCTCTCGTTCAGCAAAACCTGGCAAAGGTACTGTGAATTCCTGGACTGTCATTAAGAATGTATTGTGCGCTCACTTCCAGGAACCTTGTCTCATGAACTCTGCATGTGTCTGTAGGTGTCCTTGGTGATCACTAAGCCAGATGGGTTTCACTTCGGCAATCAAGTGGATGTTTATTCATTTAAACAGACACGTCAAAGGAAGAAAGTTGTTGCTCCCTCTCTAGAAAAAGGTAAATCTTTTTGTTGGTTCGTTTTGTACTGCAAAGTTCATATTGAACACACTTCTACATGCATGCTGGCAGCAGTGACACATATGTCTGTTTGCTTTCAGTTTGCTCCCAGGAGCTGCGGAGACGTGTGCCAAAGTGCCTCGGTAAAAACCACAGCACCCGTTTACTTTGTGCCATTTGGCATTTTTATTGTCTGTAGGGAAATAAACAGTGTTTTCTTTTCCTGTTTTCAGTACCTGCAGTCAGCAGTGTCATAAACCAGGAGCTGGACCAGGTGGAGCTGCAGTTTGAGGACAGGAATAAGACCCTCCCTTCAATGTGCATCCAGTATGAGCAGGATGGGAAATGTCAGGTGAGTGCAGTCAGAGCCAAAATCTGATGGCTGTTACAGTATTCGTGTTCTTTATTTTAAAAGAAGCAAAACCACCATTTCAAGTAAAAGTCAAAATGTTCCAAAGTACAAGCTGTGTGTGTTATCAGCACAGTGTACTTAAATATCAAAAGTGAAAGTACTATTTGTGCAGAATAGCTCTTGTTGGAATGTTATTTCATTTCATGTATTTATTTTCGGACCTAATCCTAACATAACTGATTTAGTTAGCGTAAAAGAAGACAACAACTGTTTTCATATATGTGCAGAGTAACAATCCACCTACCAGCAGCTCAGTAAGATTATCACCTTGTGTTAGTTGAATCTGTGCAAAAACTGATTTGTTTACCAGGGCCTGAAATCATCTGCTAGGTTGTTGTCTTCAGAGAAAGTCAGGCTGTTTCTCCCTGTTTCAAGGCCTAATGCTAAGCTAAGCTAAGTGGGTGTTATCAGATGTTGATGACACTAAACAAACTATAAACGCAGCATGCAAATGATCTTCCTTCCTCAGACAAGTTTAAAATCTCATTGCTATTGTAAAATGCCGCCACTTGTTTACAACATGTTTTTGAACTGCTCACCTGGTGACAAATCCTTCCGCTGACTCTCGAGTCAGGTGTGGCTTTAAAGGACAAAGATCAGACCTGGTGACTGTTAGACCCGATTCTTTAGTTGGAAGACCAAGAACAAGCCGGAGAAATCTTCAGTTCTCAGTTGTATAATTTATTTATTTCAGTCACAGGTAAAGTGAGGCAGCGCTGGAATTCAGAGAGACAGAGAGGAACCTCATGTCCAGCTGAACTGAGTGTGTTCGGCTCCAGGTTACAGATATCTTCTTGGGCTGGGCCTGCCCCCAACATAGATAAGATTTAATTGGCCAGTTACCAATGGCGTGGACAGGCATCCTTCTGTGCTCTGTCCACGTCCTTGACATTTTTGGTAAGCAACGTGTGGATGTTGTTGGTACGGCGTGTAGCTAAAGTAACAATCGTATCTAGTAGAAAAGAAGAGTTTCTGCTGCCTCCAAGTGTGTGAACCGGTTATCACCGGCCATATTATCTTCAAGGACATATGCTGTTCTCAGCAGGAAAACATGAAACAGAATCATAGGCTCAGTGCAAAATACAGATTCAGAATACATAATAGCTCGAAACATACTTAATTCTAACATGACCAATACACAGAAACTCCTTTGACCGGTGACTGTGCAGCTTTATTCAAATGACTCGACGCCACAGACGACAACAACAGTTGGCGGGGTGGATGCTGGTTGTCAGTTTAGGTTGTAGTGAGGCAGCTGAATGTCTACACCTCCACCATTTGTCATCTAAGAAGTTGTTTCAGACAGCAGGGTAGGACAAACAATCCGCCACGAGATGCTCTGGATGGATGTGTTCAATTCACAACCTCATTAGCTCTATTAGTCGCAAATGTGTGATTCATTAATGACTTATGATTTCTCATGTGTGACCCAGCTCTCCATCAGCCCGTCAGCATCTCCAGTATCGTGTGGTTGTTTGATGACATCCGTTCTGTCACAGAGAAGCCATGTGTTGACAACTAACAAAAGATTGGATAGAAATGAATAAAACCGCACAGGTTGCATTTATAGTTCTGATCAGTACGTCTTCCAAAATGTCAGACTTTTGTCTATAGCAGTGCATTGTATGTTATAAATCGGTAAAATCCTGACTTGCAAAGTAAGGAAGTAGGAAGATGAGGAAACCAACACAGAGAGACACACCAGACTCAGAGGTTGGAATAAGGTTTACTGATATCAGAAGACCAGACAGTCGGAGCAGCACTTCAGGTGCAATGCCAGCATCAGTTTTGAGGATTCTCTCGTAGCTTAGACCTTTAGTGGGAAATCATATCTAGATTTATGGATGGAAGAGAAAACAAGAAGATAGCTCGGCACCTCAGCACAGGGAGTGCCTTGCTGTCCTCCTACAACACATGTACAAGGTCCTATAGAAGAAGATTTGTAGACTGGTATATCTATTTTAGGTTTTATAGCCTGATGTCATACGATATCCATTTGGGGAGGTCAGGAAAAGTTTAAGGGATAAAAGGTGTATATCATCTTCAGAGGCTTAACTACAGGGAGAGCAAAGTCATTTTTCCTTCACAAACGCCTCCTTTTTGATCGTTATAACATTAAATCTAAAGGGAAAATTACAAACTCAAAATGTCAGTAAGAGAGCACCACAGAACCGACCCTCCATCCTTCAATACAACTGTTCAAAGATAACATTCTCCAATGCACTGCAATACACAAAGAGCAGTAAATGAAATACAAATCAGTACAACATAGATCAAGCAACAGAGCGTGAGCCCCAAAGGTTTATGCAGGTAGGAACGAAAACCCAACGGGAAAAGTTTCCTAACAGCCCCCTGTGATGTTGGAAACAGACCCAAATTTCCTAGATCCTAGAGATCTGCATAACAGCTCATTAGTCTGTCCATGTAAGAGCTGCACCTGTAACGAGGTCACTTTGTAGTTCAGTAAATGTAGTAAAACCTCTGATGGAGAAACATGAAATGAAAGTCCTCCAGCAGACAAAAGCTCCTACAGCACCTCGGCTTAGTGTTGGTTGTTCTTTCTCTCATTAAAGCTATGATGTGTTGCTTTACAGAGCTGGAGCAGGAGGACCATCCCTCTGCAGGCTGTGGCTCCCTGCATGTGTCTCCAGGTACCATCACTTATACATACATATATACCCTGTGTCTTATCTGGGCTTATCTGACTTACTGCTTTATGTGTTTTAATGTGCGGCAGGCGTGGAATGAGGATGGCCAGAGGTCTGCTCGCTCTGTGCAGTGCCCCTTCAAGCGAACAGGTGACCATTTTTAATCTCTTTTGTTTAATTGGCATCGTTATCTCTCTGTCCGGTGCACCGGTGACGGTTTTGGTTTAACTCTAATGTGAAGATGTTACGATTCGCTTTGTGTCTGTTCCAGATTTTCAACACGTCTTCCAGAAGAACATGTGGGAAAATGTGTTTGTGTCAGTGATGGCCCGAGAAAAGACAGGCTTTGGCACAATGCTGTTGTGGAACCTGTCTGCCCCCTGCAGGCTGGAGGGTGAAGTGCAGCTCTGTTACGAGGGAAACAGCTGCAGGCAGAAAAATGAAGTCAGACAACAGCTGGCAAATGGCACATGGAGGCAGAATATTGAAGGACTCTGGGTAAGAATGACTTAAACGCTGGTGCCTCTGTTTTCCAGTCTTCTTCTTCTTTTTTTTTAGTTAGTTTTTTTATTTCAACACTAAAATTGAACAAAAAACTACTTTCAGTTCAGAAAAATCCTCTTTGTCCACAATGTCTGACACGACTATATCAGCTTGTTCCAGCTCCTAACTGAAGCTATTGAATGTTTGCAATGAATAAAATACCTGTGTTTTTTATGCCAGAACCATTATAGGATATTGAAATATTGCAGACATCCTGCACATTATTTTTCACACATTCTTCTAAAGTTGAGCCTGAGATAACTGGTACCTTTGGAAAAACTGTTTTGTAGATTGCAGCAGCTTCTGGTTGCACAGCATGCTCATTAGTCGCACATGACAATTAAAGAAAACTTTTCTTTTTGTTAAGCTAACACTATTGTAAGTGGTAAAGTAATAACATTCATGATCGTGTCTCCTAGGTGAAAGCAGGAGTGTTTGAAAACGTCAACCTACAGCGTGTCCCATGTGTGAAGGTGAAGTATTCATAACCCTCCTCCTCTCATGTATATCTAGTCACACATTTAGTTTCTGAAGCTGAACAATTCCATTTATTCGTTTATGCAGGTGAAAATAAAAGGAATGGGACACGAGCTGGGTCCGCGCTGTCCTAAAGACAGTAAGTGTGAAACATGTTACGGTCACAGAAGCCGATGCTGGTTGTTATGTGATGCATTTTTCTTGTACGCTTTTTCTGAAGGGGATTTTGTTTTGTGCTACTTGCAGCTAGCAGGGGGCGCTGGAGTCTCCTGGTTGCCGGTGTTCTGCTGCTGGTTTGCTTGACTATGCTCATGTGTTATTTCCTTCATCACTTTGTCAAGAGTAAGTTTTTTTTTTCTTTCTCTGCATGAACTGTGTCAGATATAATAATAGAAGCACAAACACCTACAGCACGTGGAAAACACAGCATCTGATCTCTCTGCCGTGCAATCTGTGAACAATTCATGCATGATAAAATATGCATTATCCACTTCCTCGGGCACTCCTCACAAAGGCTCCTTTCATTCCACTCAAAGACCAAATCTTGTTTACTGTAGAAATTGTTCATTATATATGCATGTCCTCATGGTCACATTTGCCTCGTACAGTGTGAGGAATCAATTATTTGTGGAGCCGACAATCCTTGTGGTGAACCTCGATGTGCCCTCAGGTGTATTTACATGTTACTCTCTGGCTTTTGCAGAATGGGTGTGGAGCTGGCGCCATGGAGGATTTGTGAAACGTGAGTTTTGTCCACTTTTTCTAAAAAAATTTAAGTCCTGATGGTTCAAGACAATTTTGACATCAGTCCCTTGTTTTGCCTCTCTACAGTTGGCAGAAAGGGTCATGTGGTGCTGCTGAGCCCCCCAGATGTGGACGATGGGGTTTCAGAGTCGGTACATCAGCTCTGGTCCCTGCTCTGCAGCCAGGGCTTCAGTGTGTCGGTGGACATGTGGAGCAGGAAGGAGCAGTGTGATCTGGGGCCTCTGCCTTGGCTGCACTCGCAGCTTCTGAAGATAAACAGCCTGGGCAGCCGAGCTGTACTCATTCTGAATGGCAAAGCCTTGGAGAGAACAGAGGAATGGACCCGCTCGAGCAAAGTTGTCATCGAGACGAAGGGGGAAGACAGGCTCCCGCCACAGCTACAATCCCCGTACTACGACATGTTCGCGGCCTCTCTGTTCCTCATTCAAGCGGACAAGCAGCTGGGCAGAGCCGGTGAACGTTTTGTTCTGGTGAGATTTGACTCACCATCCAAACAGACTCACAGCAGTGACAGGAGTCTGCCAGAGCTTCTTCAGGGCCTGCCTCTGTTCCAGCTCCCCTCCCAGACTCCGTCTCTCCTGGCTGAACTAACTGCGGTGCCAGCTGAGAGGACGTCAGGTCAAAGGATGTGGACGAGGTGATAGTGGGACACCTCTGATGGAGGAACTCTGTACTAAGGACTAAAGAGGGACCAGACCAGCACAAAGCATCCATTATCTATACACCACTTAATCCTCACTGGGGGGGGGGGGGGCTGGAGTCTATCCCAGCCGACTCAGGACAAAGGCAAGGGACACCCTGGACAGGTCACCAGCATGTTCTGGACCCACGCTGCATGGGGGAGAACATGGAAGCTCCACGCAGAAAGATGCCGGGCGTACTAAACCGAGGATCTTCTACCTGCAAGGCTAACCACCCCAGCACAAAGCATCACTGTGGAATATCTTGGAGTGGATATAAACGTAGAGACAACGTCTTGGAGTCATGACAAACATTATAGTTGCTCTGTGCTCATGAAGAACACGTTCATCTGAGACTGTGAAGCTGACACATTTTCAAAAAAAAAAAAAAAATTGTTTGTTTGCTTATAATATGTAAAATATTTTCCCGAAGCAGCTGGGCGTTGCAATTATTAGCCCCCAATACTAAAAGAGGACTTTGTTTTGGACTATCTCCAGCCACTGTCGTGAATATTTACTGCAGCAGGAAACAATAAAACGCAGTGACTGTGTTCATTGTAATGAAGGAAAAACACTGTGGCTCATTGATGTGAGTCTGACAACAATGGAGGCCTGTGGTTTCAAATAATAAACTGCATCCGGCTTTCACAACTCAGATTATGACGGATTCATTGTTTGTTTTGGTCCTTTCATTGGATTTATATTAAAAACCTAAAATATATTATTATCAATGAATGGATTAATATGTTATTTATTCTCACCCTCCAGCAGACTAATTATATCAACTCATCCTCATCCGGCTATAAATAAATGTGCCGCGGTTGTCGGCTTGTGATTGGCTGTGAAAGACGGCGGCTCCTATTGGTGCAACGTGATGTCAGTTTAAAGACGCACCGAGGCGCTTGTTGAGTGTACGACTTCATCCCGGAAGGGCGGTGCTCACAGGTTAACACGCGCCTCCGCCCGCTCGGGACGTTCCAGGCTGAAATCAAACACCTGCGAATGTGTCAAGTGCGTCTCGGCTGAATTCAGCGCGTTTAAACTTCACAGGAGGACGCGGTTCAGGTCACGGTCGAGCAGCACGGAGGTAATAAAACAAACGCTTCATGGTCAGGTCCGTTTTGGTGCTTGTTGACTGCTGTGGGGTCAGTTTTGCTTGGAGTTGGTGTTTCAGTGTGAAACTCGAACCCTCAGAAAGTGGCTCACATGTTGGAGGTCTGCACCAGGAACTGCTGACAGACTCTTGGCCATAATGAAAAAGTTCTGTGTTACTGGTGGAAGTCAGCTCAAAGGTACAAGTAATGTTGTAAAAATGTGCTTCAGAGGTATTCAGAATGAAAGAAGGCCTCTATTATAATATTAGGCAGCATTTTAATGAGCTAATTTTAATTATATATTCTGCATCAGTTGTTGCTGTGAGATAAATAATAAAATTATATACCTGTCATCTGAAATAGAGGGTCTTAACTTTAATATGTAGATTACATCAATGGTATTTTTCTACTGCAAAGCACTTTGGCTCAAGATCAAGATTAGCTTTATTGCCCCAGGCGTGGCAAATTTTTCTGCAGCCAACACAAGCAGACACAACCAGGAACAATACAGCTAATAGATAGAATAAATAAATACATGCATACTTCAAGTAAAAGCAGAATAAAATGAATATCATAGTCTAATTTCACAAGACATGGCACTTAAAAAAAAAGAAGCAAAAAAACAAACACAAAAACCCCAATTAGAGCTGTTTTACTTATTAATTAGCCTAAACTGAAGCTGGAACAAACAGCTCTTGTTTTTAATGTGCCATATAAATAACTATGACTTGACTTGAAATAAGGTGAAGTCGTCTATAATCATGTAGATCTGAGGATCTCAGTCTACACCTATAAGTGCTTTAAAGGGAATAATTTGACAGATTGAGAAATGTTCTTGTTCTTCCTTTTTTTTGCTGAAAGATGAAACCCGTTTCATGTCGATCTGTAAAACATGAAGCTACAACCAGCTGCTGGTTAGCTTCACCTCACTTGAATGCTCACCGAGTTGTGCCTTATGAGTCGTTTATTTGAATGATACAAACATTTATTGTAAAAATAGCAAGTTGTGGTTTTGCAAGGCAGTTGTGCAGGAATATTTCTAGACTGGGTGCAAACAAATGAGAAGCTGGTGCTGGTAGATGGGTTTTGTTACCTGCAGAGACCGCCAGACGAGCTCTTTCTGCATTTCCAGTCTTAATACTGAGTTAACTGGCTGCTGGCTGTGTTGTGATGTTAAGGATACAGACATACGAGTGATTCTCATGAGCCACGCAGCGAGAAAGTGAGAAATTTCCCAAATGTTAACTATTGTTTCAAGAATCTACCAACGTTAAAGTGAGAAGGGTAATAAAAGCCCTTGTGTCATATTGTATTTAAAAATACTCTGATGTGTATCTGTTATAATCATGTTATGAGGCTGAAAGCTACGACTGCAGTTTTCCAGAGCTGAGGAGTGGAAAAAAATATTGTATCCGAGAACTTGAACAATCAGGAAGAACAAGCTTTAATTTACATTGCTTGATTATACATGATTATATATCATGAGCTCTTCTATACAACTTATGTCATGCTACATGTATCTCATATGGACAGAATAAGCAATGAAGATGTTTTAAAATTACTAAACACAAATTATATTGAACAAACCCAGGAAACGGCAAGCAGCAGTTTTTTTGGACACATCATAAGGAAATAGACCCTGGAATATGTTAACACAACCGGACACATTAATGGGAAGAGAGGACGAGGCAGACGGAGAATGAACATGACAGACGGACTGACATGGAACGGGCAACAGTGGCAATTCAGAAAGCAAAAGATCGGATCAGATGGAGGGAAACGATCGCCTGCGCTGATTGGCACGGCACTTGATTGATTGTATAAGAGAATGAAAAAGAAATATGCAAATGAAGTGACAGAATGGCCTCCTTCTACAGTCAAACTAGTCTTTGTAAACCTATACTTGATGAACAAAAACTTCAGCTGTTTGTCAACTCCTCATTCACTAAACTTCTAAAAACCCATCTCTATGAATCAAAGTTTAGAAACAACCTTTATTGATCTCTAACCGGGAACATTTGCACGTTGCAGCAGCTAGATGTCAGCTATCTAAGAGACAGAGAATAAGAAAACCCTTTCCTTTCCTAGAGTGTCTCTGTTGTATCTCGACACAGCTGCTCCCTGCATTGTCTTGCCTCTCTCTCCACCCACCCCTCTATCGCTCACTGCAGCTCGAGCACAGCAGCTCACCTGCAGCTCTGCTCAAACACTGTAAAACTACTCTACCCTACACTACGGCAACTTGTGAATCAGATGTGTGAGCGGGAAAAAAATGGTTTCTAAAGAAGATTAAATGACGTGCATGTACAAAAAGAAAACGCTGCACATCCAGTCACACAACAGAAGTGCCCCGGGCCTCTCGGGGCAGTTCTTAAGTCTTTAGCTTTCCAGTCACTGTGACTCTATGGGTGCTGAGGTGGTGATTTACTACCATCACCCTGTGTTCTCTCTGTTATTTATGTTTATCCATGGAGACCAGAGAATACACACCTTTTCATGCAGCGTTTCCCTCAGCTAACTTGTCTCGAGCACCTTTGTCTGCCTCTCAGGTGAAGAGCTCACTACTGCCCCTAGAGGCCTGTTCTGTTGTGTGACTGGATGTGCAGCTCGGTTCTGTTTATGCAACGCGGTCGTGTATATGCAGCTCGTTTGCACGTCATTTTCCTCCATCGTCGGCCACCGTAGGGACTAATGACAGAGAAGGCCCCACGTTGCCAGGTGGAAGGATTAGTTCTTCAGGTTTAAACCCTGGAAGTCTGAATCCCTGCTTTTGTGACTGTCATCAGTAAACTGCAGTTTCAAGGTGGAAATGATCAAACCTGACGTTGACCACTTACCTCACTCATGAAGTGTCTTCCAGCGTTTAAAAAACATCCTATAAACATGTCGAAAGAATAAAAAAGAAGCAGTTTTCTACCGGAGGGCCTCTTTAACAGATTTACTAAACAAAGTTTTTAGATAGTCCCACTGGTAAAGCTTTTTTCCTCGTCCCTTGTGTACTTATTTTGCCAGCAGTCTGTGCTCAGTTCTGAATAATCCCCACTTCCAAGCATCATTTAACAAAGGCATGATCTTTTGGAGGAGACAGACAGCTTTATCTTCCGGCCAGATGGGAGTGAAGAGGCTTCACGGTAGCCTGCTGCTGCTGCTGGCTGTTTGGCTGTGGAGCGCGTTGGCTGTTCAGGTGCACAGCTGTCCAGATGCCTGCAGGAAGTGTTCAGGACCGGAAAGTGACCAGTGTGAGGAATGCAGAGCTGGATGGACGCTACATGGAAACACCTGTGTAGGTACTGTATGCAGAGCTTCATGGAAGAGTCTGGGAAGCATCATATGGATATATATGTGCCTGACATAAAGCAGTAAATGTATGTGTTTGGATGTGTTTTAGATGTTGATGAGTGTGGCACCGAGCTGGGTCGCTGCCTCCCAAACAGTTACTGCTTTAACACAGAAGGATCCTTTGAGTGCAGAGGTCAGTGCTTTGGGAATATGACATATAGAAAGCACCATATGGGCATGTTAGCATCGTAGCTTGAGTCTTGAAGAGAAGTCTGTCTGTACATGAGGAACAATGCATGTCCCCTCTGTTCTCAGGTTGTGATGCGGCCTGTGCGGGCTGCATGGGTAGTGGACCGGCTCGCTGCAGGAAATGTGCCTCAGGCTACCGACTGACAGGGTCCAAGTGTTTGGGTAATTACAAAAATAAGGGGATGTTTTGCAGCCGATACCTACGAGCGTTCAGTGAGATTTATTGCAATGCCTTTGTCTTGCTCAGATGTAGATGAATGCAGTGACCGCATACTTGCCTGTCACGGTCTGGATGAGATTTGCGCCAACACCGAAGGCTCTTTCCGCTGTGACTGCGCCGAAGGATTCATCCGCAAGGACAGAGTTTGTGTGAAGAAGCAGCAGCCGAGTGAGTGGCTTCTAATTCTGACGATGCACGTTTAAACAAACACATGAGCTGACTCTTCTTTTCTCCTCTCGCCGCAGTCGTCCAGGAGAAAGGCCTGTTCGAGGACATCCAGGACGAGGAGGTGGAGGTGCTGCAGCAGATGTTCTTTGGGGTGGTGCTTTGTGCTCTGGCCACGCTCGCAGCAAAGGGAGACATGGTCTATACGTCTGTGTTCATGGGGGCGCTGGCAGCCATGGCGGGTTACTGGCTTTCTGACAGAGGAGACCGTTTGATAGACAGCTTCCTAAAGGGACGCTAAAGCTCCAAACAAAAGACAGTTCTTATGTACCAGTGTGGCCAAGTTCAGACAAAGCAGGTGAGTCTTCCAGTGGAGTCATTATGGACAATATCTGTTATTTAAAAAAAGACTTGGTTGCTCCAGCTATTTATTTATTCTTCTTCTAGTCAGAGGCAGGATAAAATTGTTTTTAAGTGCTGTTTTTTTTGTGCTTTCTTTTTGGGAATTTGCAAATTCAGTGCCTCGAGTGTGGAATAAGAACAATACGTTTGCCCAAAGTCTGGTGTAAGTTCAGAAAGCAGACGACAGTAATTTAATGCCAAACATGAATGTATTGAAAAATGAAGTTTTTACCTTGCCAACATGTCCACGTGGTGTTTTTATGTGCTAGAAGAGCCAAATAAGCAGGTAAAATGCAACAGACGAGCAACTCTGCCTTGATGCTGAAGTTCGCTGATGACAAAAACACAAACTCCGACTTCCAGGGTTTAATATGTCACAAATCTAAACAACCAATCGTGTCAGTTAACAGTGTGAGCTTTCTCTATCGTTATTGTAACTGTCTAAGAGACATGTTGTGGTGTGTGTTTGGTTCGTGTTTGATTGTCAGTTCATTGTTTTGCTGTTCATATATAACTGAGAACTGAGATGAAGAATGTAATGGGTTGAAAAGGGTACAACTGTAACAGATTGTTAAAAAATAGGTCGCTTTGAGGTCCAGTTTAGTTAAGAAGTTGGGT
>NW_007577741.1:155543-164430 GCF_000690725.1 Stegastes partitus
AAAGATCCACAAATGTCTGTTTTTTAATGTGCATTTGTTTATTGTGTCTAGTTTTCACGGTGTTACGCGGTGTTTGCCGAAGAGAAGAATTAAGAATAAACCTCCGTTGACATCAGTATGAAGCGTGGCCTTTTTTGTTAGACCCGTGCAGCTACAATTAATTTTCTTCTTTGGCTTGAGCTCGTACAGCTAAATTACTCTAATATTACAACCTGTCCTTGCTATCGTAAAGTACAGTGTCTGAGCAGAGTTGCAGGTGAGCTGGTGTGCCCGAGCTGCAGTGAGTGGTGGAGTCGTGGAGGCAGAAAGCCACAGTGTGGAGTTAAATCTAAACCATTTGAAGGCATGAAGAGAATAAAAAAAACCCCTGAATATGTCATTTTGATACATGGAAATAAGGTTTTAGGAGTTTAGTTAATGGCCAAAGAGGGAAATTAAAGGAGAACTGGTACCACGTTCAGAAACTTTTCTTCATTTTTGGGTCCATAGAACAGGCAGGTTAGCTTCTTTCTCCCTTGAAGTGGCCACATGTGGTGTTACAGTGAAAAGAATCCCCTGGATCCCAAAAAGCGTCGTTCCCTTAGACTACAATTACAAAAGCAAAATCATTAACACTATGGATGGGACACCTCCTGCTGCAAGTTTGTCATCTTCATATTGTGACTGTTTAATCCATGTAGATTGCTGTAGGAACACAGAAAATGGAGTTTTACAGAGATGATATCGTCCTAATAAATGCATCTGATTTACATTCAAATGAGCTGATAGAGGAATTCTGTGTATTTGTATGTAATAAGGTTTTAGAAAGCAGCATGAGGCTATGGAGTAGTGAGAGCGCCAAATTACAAAAATAAATCAATAAAAGAGTAATAAAATAAAAGTGGAAATAAAAAGAAGAATAAATGAAATTTTTAAAAAATCAATAATGTGGCAATATAAAGCAATGCTAATCAAAAATGAATCCATCAAAGAAAAGGCTAATAAAAGTACAAATATAAAGACACATAAATAAAATAATAATAGTATATTTTTAAACATTTTATTTATTTATTATTTGAAAATTTTAAATCTATTTTTTTCTTATTTTTTCATTTTATTATGATTTTTTAAATTTATTTTTTTATAATGCCGCTTTAAAAGCAAAGGAAGTATACGCAGAAAAATGTCTGCAGTAGGAATGCAGTTGTGCGCATATAGCGACTTTATTTTAAAAAAATGATAACAATAATAATAAAACAAATATTTAAAAAAAAGAAAATAAAAAAAATATTTTAATTTGTATTATTTTATTATTTTTCTTTTTATTTCTACTTTTAACCTTTTCTTCCATGGATTCATTTTTAATTAATATTGCTTTATATTGCCACATTATTTATTTTTAAAAATTATTCTTCTTTTTATTTCCAGTTTTATTTTAATATTCTTTTACTGATTTATATTTGTAATGTGGCTCTCTCACCACGCCATAGGAGACATCAAGACACAGGAAAATGGGCTCATTTTTCAGAACATAACCACCCACATTAAGGGGGAAATGGATTGAACGGCATCTGTCCGAAGCATTTAGTAGCCCCACTATCTTCCTGCTTAAAAATGCCACTGTTATTTGTGTGTAGACTTAAATAAAGGGTCGTGATTGTTTCATACTTTTCGTAATTTGTGTGTGTAATGTGTATGAGTATCTGCCATTTGAAACATTATTTATGTACAAGTATATGTTCATAAGCCACGTAGCACAGCCTCATGCACAGTATTTGTACTAAAGCTGTAATGGAGGAAACGCTGCTAATGTTCTACATGTTCACATCCAGGGTATAAAGCTTAATTAGTGAATGTTGAAATCCAGGACTCAGAATAGGTAGACAACCAAGCATCAGTTAAGTCAACCATGTTTGTGTTAAAAGAAACTGATTTAAGTAGAAAAATCACAAACAAAGACGGAAAGAAAGTCACCTTTATTTGATGGATATAAACAAGCTGGCCAACACTCAATAGTAATATTCTGATACAGCACATACAATAGCAAACAGGGGCACTGAGGACAGCCTCCTATTGTTTAAAAAACAAAAAACATTACAGAGTATCCATGCTTCATTCAAAACGTACTCAGTCGCACTGGGTTTTTTTGTTTTTTCTCAAGGGACTCTCTCTGATAAAGTTTTTTAAATAGATTTTTCTCTTGTGCATTCATAACACAGACACACACACACACACACACACACTCGCACACTCTCATTAAACAATAAATGCAGTTATGCACACACACACACTCACACATATATCTCTCTTTTCTGAACACATTTACACCAGCAACCCCAAAAAACATGCTGCACTCTCACAAAACTGCACAGGCTGTCTACTAAGGGGACACAGTAAGTGAGACACACATCACTCTCAAACACAACATCACACCGTCACAATGCACGATGCAGATGCAAGTAATGGATGAGGAATGACGCTTCATGGGAGATTAGCTCACGTTCACACAAATAATCATTCAGCATGCTGGACACACATTTAATTTGATCCTAGGTCTTTACTGTACAGCTCAAAACATTTACTTATACAAATAGTACAGTCTCAAACTGGCATATTCAATAAGCTGAAACAATAGAAAAAATAAAGCTAACTTAAATACAAAAATGAATAATAAAAAAGTAAACGCAATATTTGTTCTGTCAAACAAACAAAAGAAAAGGTTTCTGGCATTGGTCACAGTGATTTGTTTGATCCAAAGTTTTCAGCGACATACAGTAAAATAAAAAAAAACAACCTGTTTACAACAATAAAGTGAAAATGTATGTTAGGCTTTTCATACGTTTTTTTCGAAGGCCTTTTTGAAAATTACTGGTGAATCTACAGGCTTTTCAAGTCTTTCTACACAGCTGCTTCTAGGCACAGATCAGATGAAGCCTCGCCTTCTGGACTCACCGCACACCGAGTGCGATGTCACAACCAGGATTAGTCTTTAGTCTAAACCCAGGAAACCAGCCCCAGCCTCTAAGCCTCCGTGTCTCCTAAACCTTGTTTTTTTTTGACACAACGGTAGAGAAATCGCTCTGCATAGAGAACAGGAGATTATCCTTACATCATCACTTTCAGTTGGCACATAATGTAAAAATCAGCATGCATGGGCACAATTAAAATGTTCCATGTTGTCTACCATGTAAATCATATACGCTATGTCATGGTAGGAGAACTCCCTACTTCAAGTATTCAGTAGATAAGGACCTGAAAATGGAGGATTCATACTCCATCCCCCCTGATGGTGAAGTGACAGGATTTTTGCTCCTCTGTCTGTTTGCATTGTCTTCCCTTTTTTTAAAAAAAAGAAAAGAAAAGAAAAGAAAAGAAAAATCCAAATCAGGACCTTTTATCTTAACAATTGTAAACACAAACAGCAACACAATCTCTTAATTCTTGGTCAGTGACAGGAGCTGTAAAGGTTCACGCGGGAAGCAGACAAAGATGATGCACGGATCACCTGGGTTCGTGGAAGATGGGCGGACGGAAAGACGTTTATATACAACAACCAACACTTGGCCATACACGGGAGAGAGACACACAGGCACCATGAGGGGAGAGGAAGTGGGAATAGTAACAGTCTACTTCATTTTTCCACTATACTGTAACAATGTGTGTTGGGTTTTTTTTTTCTACTTAGTTAGCTGTCACGGTCACGTACATCACCACTTCTGTTTACGAGACGACAACGACGACAAACACGCGAAAGAAATGCATCCAGACAGAGTCACTCAAACCTCCACTTGGATGTTAATCGTGATAGTCCTCACTCTCACAAGTGCAAGCTTCTGACTGCTGGGAGCAGCAGACATAATCTCATTGCTACCTGTGTGAGCTGCAAAAATCCAAAACGAAACAAGAAGAAGAAAAAAAAAAGTTGTTTAAAGTTGTTACCACAGGCCAAGTGGTCTTCAACTGAGTTGTTTTCACATTAAGAAAGGAATGTAATAACGTCATCTGTTCTAGACTTCTAGATAGATTTGGATACTCTTCTTTATTTCCCATAAACTGCTCTAAAGCTCTTATTTGTTCTTTTGGGCTGTCCTGTGATTTCAGACAGGGAATGTTAGCTCTGCTGCGGGGTTTTGTGTGTTTTTTTTTTTGTTTTTTTTTCTCACAAAGTACAAATCAGAGGAAAATCACACCACTCAACGCTCTGAATAAGACATCTCTCTGACCTCCAGCCAGTTAGAAAAATAACCATGAAGAAAAAAAACATATATAGTATCTTGTCAGTTTGAAACGATTTTCTGACCACGTATAGACACACTCTATAGATTTCTCTCTATATGTATAATATATGCATATCTATCATATGTGTACAGTTTTTACGAGGCACAGGCCACCTTGTTGAGAAGGAGAAAACAAGTCACTATGTTCGGGGGAGGTCACACAGACTACTGCTGGAAGAGTACAAGGAAGAGGGGAGCAGGGGCATACTGTAGGGCAGGGACTGGGGGTGTCAGTGGTACAAATAGACCTGCAAGGAGAACATCTACCGGACACTGTCTTCACTCTGTAGTCTACACCGATGCTCGTAGTAGCAGTATGTCTGTGTGTGTGGGAGTCGGCGTGATCGCTGCCCACAAAGCCCCCCTGTTTTCAAATCGTATGTACAAAGCAGTGTTTCACTGTTGTTTATGAAGCCCATTGTGGGGTCGAGTCCCCTCTACTGTAAAAGGACTAAAAGATGCTCTTGACCACGTCTTCTGACACCATTTAGTTTGAGCACCAGCAGAAGCACCATTAGTAAAGATTCCTGCAACACAGAGGAGGTGCATAGGTGCATAGTCTCAGAAAATCAAAAGAATCCGATGAGTGTTCTCTGACCCTCTCTTGGCCGCTCTGATTGGATGGTTAATTACAGTTTGATTTGATTGAGGCGAGGATGGGAAATAAAACATGTACTCACTCTATGTTGACATCTGCATAGATTAAATTCTTTTTTTGTCTACTTCTGATTAAAATGAGGTAACATGAAGAGAAACGTGGATGACAGCCACAGCCTTAAGGCTCAAACAAGCCCAAGGACCGGAGGGCCCTGCTCATGCAGCCAAGGAAGCCCTCGATGCTGCAGGCAAGGCTCAAGGCGTACTATCAGTCAGCTCAAAGCTCTTCCGTTCGCCAACAAGAAAAACCTAAAGTCGCTCAAATCTGGTGTGTGTGGAACATGCTAGTAAAGGGTCACAACATCACGCTTGGAAATGCTGAACACTCTAGAAATGGGCGGCGGGTGAGGCATGTACGAAGGTAAAAAAAGAGGTCACTGTGTGCCACAAAGAGTAGATCTAGCTCATCGACACAATCAGATGATTCGAACAACAGAAGAGGCTCTGCACGCTTGGAGGGGGTCGTGATAGCCGGGTAGAGGGGTCAGATGTCACCAGATGGGTCAGACGGGCAGTGAGGATCGAGGAACCGTGACAGAGTCAGGCGGAGGAGCCAACCAGAGCCAGAGGAGTCAGTCAGTCAGTCAGTCAGGCCGGTGAAACAGTCAGCGAGGCAACCATGATCTTGAACATGTCAAAGGAAAGAGGGATGAAGTAGAAAATACTGGGCTGGCAGACGACGATCTTCTGCTGGGAGGACCAAGAGGGCGTCGTCGGCCTGAATGGGCGGATCGCTCGGCAGGTGACGGACAGGTGAGGTGACCTCTGTGAGACCTCCGACGCGGGGGGGGGCTGTCCGAGCCACGATCTGACACACAGAACACCTGTCTCTCCATCGACATCAATATCCGTCTCTTTCCTTCCACTTGGGCGGCGTGGCTGTAATCGTGCGTGAAGGTAGTGGAGTTTTCACACCAAGTAGAGGTCCCACATCACCTGGAGCAGAGCAGCAGCAAGGAGGGGAAATGTAAGAAATGCACCAATTCATAAATCCTCTTTGTCGTCCAGGTGAACGTGTGAAACTACCTGCACAGCTGTCGGTCTCCACGCGTGACCTGCACACCTGAGAGCCCCCTCCTCTTCCCCGGAAACAAAACAAAACAAAAAAGCAAAAGGTCCCATTGCTGAGTTCTGATTGAGTGGAGGTAATAAATGTTTTGTCGGGTCGTGTTTCAACATCATGGCGTGGCTGTGCTCCTCCAGTAGTGACTGAATCATCTGGATGTGAGAAAAGACAAAAATAAGTTTGTGGCAGGAAAATGAATACTGATAAAGTGGAAAAGTCTTAAATGGAGCTCACCCCTCAAAACAACATTAGAGCTTTGGTTGTCACAGCAAGGATTATGCCCAGATGCCCTCCTCGTCATCCTGTTCGAGGCACGAAGAGAAGAAAGTAAACTGGAGTTAAGTTCTATTCAGGCAGCGTGACAGAAAAATAACCGCGTTCAGAAGTTAGAGTAAGCATCAGAGAGGATATTAAAGTGAAACATCTTCTCTAAAGAACATGTTTTTAAAGTTGTTAGAGGAGCTGGAAAAGGCTGGAAAAGGAGGTGTCGCAATAAACCGCTATTGAAAAGAAAATTACGATCTAAAAATGAAATACTGACATCATGATCATAATTAATATATGCTAGTAATTATGCTAATTGCACCACTGTACATATATGCTTTCTGCTCAGATGTGTAAATTCTTGTATATATTTGTTATTTAATTTTTACTATTTAACTTTATTTTTTATTCTCCTATTTCTATTATTCTCTAGGGTGACACCAACAGCCGAAACCAAACCCCTTGTTACGTTGTACTTAGCCATTAAAGCTGATTCTGATGCTGATAAGAGCTATTTGGTTCTCACTATCTGGATACAGACTCTCTCCACGTCCCTGCACCTGAATTTTGAGTGGATTTAATTTGCCAAAAGAGAAACAATAAATAAATAAAATTAGAGAGAAATCTGACTGATCATATTATACCATCCTATGTATATTGCAATTATATTGTTACCATGAATTCTCTGGAACCGATGATCGTGTACTGAGCATCTTATATTGTGACAGCAAATCACTGCAATCAAGTGTTTTCTGTAACTCTCAATCAGACTTGTGCACCTGTTGACAGGTATTTGGATTTCACTGCTCATTGGCAAAGTGCTCTAATTTGTCCGGGACAGTTTTTTTTTTTAATTATTCTTTTCACCCACAATTCAAAAGCAAGGCCTAATGCAACAAAACAAAAATTAACAAAATTTTAATTAATAATAAGTTTTCCAGTTTCTAGTTATTTGAGTGATTATTGTGCATTTTGCCTTTTCTTTAATGGAAGGGGATGAATACATTAGAGGACGACTGTAGATCTGGTGCCGCAAGTGACAATGATTTCTGTCTTTAATAGGGAAGAAAAAATGTAGTTTTTCAACAACCAACATATTGATTAGTCAACTAAAAAGTTCAGCTGTACTGGAAACTAATCAGTGTGCGACTGTCCACTGGCTGACAGGCAGCACAACTTATATAATCGGCCACTTTTAGCTCACGACAGACATCTGCATCCATTTCAACATGTGAAGAGCAAAACAATGACACTGCAAAGATGCATTTAAAGTGTCACTATTACACAGTTTGTCCACTAAGGAGCAAAGACAAGTTGCAGTACATTACTTGGTTACAATCCTTTGATAATTTTAGGCGTCGTGATCAGATTTTAAACTTCCAAATAGGGCTCTGACAATTATTTGATTCATTACTGAGTCAACTGAAGGGAAATTATGAATCATCTTTTTTTTGATAATTGATCATACGGCTTTATTTCAGACAGTCACAAGGCCATTTCTGTCCCATCGTTCACTGCTTCAGTCCAGCCCACCCACTCAGCGTGCTTTATAACTGAGGCAGCGTTCATTCATTCTGCTGCTCACCACATCGCTGCTACTCCAGCCTCTGCAGATCGACAAATCTCCTCCTCCTCCTCCTCCCCAACCACCTCCTTTCTAAAAGTTCAGTTTCATAACTCCGGTTGTTTCCCATATCGTGGGACTGTAGGATGCAGATGGTTCATTATTGTACCTTAAACTGGATTTTGTAAAGTGAGGACCTCGTTCTGTATTTATTTGAATATTGTGAGTTTAAGGCTCTTCCAGGGGGGTTGTGATCTCAGGGACTGTCTGTGTCATGCTTGCTCAGGTTGTCCACCGCCAAACTCAAATGCATCGACACAAATGGGTGAATCTGACAAAGTGTCCTGTGTGAAATTCATTTCACTTTTGGTCATTTTGGATTTTCTTTTTTGTCTCTTTGTGGTTGTTTGATGTCTTTTAGCTGAGCGTCGTGACTTTCCAACAAGAAATAATCAGTGATTTTACTGGTTTTTGCATTATTTAGCAACATTTCCTCAGTGTTGATCTGACCTTGAGGCGACAAATTAAAAGATGTTTAAAATGCGGGCGGTATCTGACCTGGTCTGGAGAGGGGCGGTGACCAGCATGTGGGGGTCCTCGGGCCGAGCCCCCGCGATGGTGGGGCGACGGGTGACGTAGATGCTGGGCGTGGTGCGGGTGCTGAGGGTGCTGCTGATGCGGATGCTGGGGGTGCGGCCCTTGCTGTGGGGGGCCGTGCGGGTGCTGAGGGTGGGGGTGAGGGTGCTGCGGGGGGGCGTGTCCGTGCGGGTGCTGCGGAGGATGCTGGGGGTGCTGTTGGTGAGGGTGCTGGGGCTGTGGGGGCCGTGGGTGCTGTTGGTGCTGCGGGGGCGGCTGGGCGTGCTGAGGGTGCTGCGGGTGCTGAGGGTGCTGCGGGTGCTGCGGGTGCTGCGGGTGGGGGTACTGGGGCTGCGGCTGCTGTGGATGCGGGTGCTGTTGGGGGGCCTGCGGGTGCTGCGGGTGCTGAGGATGCTGCAGGTGCTGCGGGTGCTGGGGGTGCTGCGGGTGTTGCGGGTGCTGCGGGTGGGAGGCGTGTGGGTATGGAGTCTGCTGGGCGTGGCC
>NW_007577741.1:165361-191719 GCF_000690725.1 Stegastes partitus
CTGTTTTTGCAAATGAACTCTTCACATTTTAACGCTGTATTTTCTCTTGGCAGCCTTACAGATGCAACAAGCTGCATCGTGTGTTTTTAGTCAACACTGTTTGTTTATCCTGTCGCTTATTTAAGACATAAATCACTTAATCACAGGTTTTTTTTCCCGCCACACAGCTCATCTACTTTGAAACAGCATCATCTAACACTGTTTTTTTCTTCTCCTTACAGCTCTTCCGGTGTCACAGCATCACTTAACGCTGTTTTTCTCTCTACAGCTAATTGTAAACAAAGCTTGCTCACATATAACCAAATTGTATGACACTGTTGTCTTACAGCTCCTCATGTGTAAGAGCATCATGTCTAACACTGGTCTTTCCCCCACTTACGCTCTGAATGCAACAGCAAAAACTGTGCGTACATTATGCTCCATGCAACATACGTGTTCACATGTAACCTCACCTGTCATGGCCGTACTTGTACTTTAGTAATTCTTATCCCTGCCTTATCTGTATCCAGCTGCTGTAACATGAATATACCTGGCAACGGATCAATGAAGTTCATCTTATGTCCGTAAATTGACAGCTTACAGTTGAAGGCAAGCTGAAGACTTCCTGGATTCTCTTCACATATCAATTATTCAACTAAACCAGGTTGGTAATGTACAGTAAATATGCACATTCACAACAACAATATCAGTCTTCAACTCTTGGCAATGAAGTAAACAAAAATGTCATACAGTTTTCTTACGGCTCTAATCATGACCACTGTTCCTCTCCAGTAGTCAATGTTTTCCTGCATTTACATATTGGTATACTTTAGTATTTTGCTATTTGGTAACCTCAGAGTTATCTATGGCCCTTTCAGACACGGGATACATAACAATGCTGCTTCCTCGGTGCATTAAACTGATGGCAACCACTTATTCAGACTTCAGGTTCCTCATTCCAACACACCCACAAAAATGATGGAGACAGCCGTGGTACGCACGTGATGTTTGTCATTCACACGAGACTAGACATACATAAGAATAAATCTAAACTAATGGCAACTAATCAAAGTGTCCAGCCTGGTTTATGTCTTGTTTCCTTAACACTGTCCACATATGATGGTAATCTAACTACAACTTTACTAGCAGTAAAATAAAAACATCCGGACAGCTATGATGGAGCTCAAGACTCAACCTGATCCTGTCTCCATGCCAGGGATAATTTATAATTAGAACTAATTTGTGAACTCACTGATGTTGTTTCATATGTAAATGCATGAAGCGACTGCATCAGACTTGTGTCGTGTTGAAAGTGATACTGAGATGTTGCTCAGTCCGACCTAGAAAGGCTGCTGCTGTCTTTTACTGAAAAGTTGCTCGATTAAGTATTCAGACAAAAAGCCAACATGTTCTGTCGCCACCAGATTAATGAAGAGCAGAGCATGTCTGGAAAGGGAAAGGATCTACAGTGCTTAAAGGTAAAGTCTGTGGCTTTACGGTTGCTCTCTTTCCCCCTGTCCTCTGTACAAACCTGAATGTGCACAGGCTGTATAAGGGTTCTGTGGTTCGGTCTGAGACACTGTTTTGTTTCCATTTTACCAAACCAGGGCTGTTTTTCAGTGCCCACACTGAACAGCGAGCCTATTGTGGAGAGACATGCTGTAATTTTTGAAAAAGCGCATTGGATTACCTTTTGCTTATATCATGTTAAATATTAATTAGCAGTGTGTGCCAGCAACATAAGACGACTTACAGAGACACCAAGAGGCCAGATTGCTGTAGCCAGAACTTGGGGAGTGAAACTCGGACCAGAGCTGCAGACTTGAGAGTTGGACTGCTGAGAGACTTAACTTCTCAGCTTCTGACATGCTCAACATGCCTTTAATATTACAGTCAAATGCCTTTACATTGAATGGATCTGGAGGCAGGTTCACCTGGACAGGTAACCAGTCTATCACAGGGCTACACTTAGAGACAGACAACCAAGCACACTCACATTCACACCTACGGACAATTTACAATCACCAATTAACCTCAGCATGTTTCTGGACTGTGGGAGGAAGCCGGAGAACCCGGAGAGAACCCACGCTGCATGGGGAGAACACGCAGAAAGATCCTGGGTGTCCTCACCGGGACGCGAACCGGCAGCCTTCTAACTGCGAGGCAACAGTGCTAACCACCGATCCACCTTGCAGCCCCTGACTGGGATAATTTAAGACTTATGTTTTCCCAAACAACGCAAAAACAACGCTGACTCATACAGCAAAGCAAGTCGTAACATTCGGGAAAAGTGCCAAAACGGAACTTGCAGAGCGGCCATGCGTGTCCTCGACAACCCTGCAGATGAAATGCAAAAAGTGGCTCGCCGCCTTGTGCAGCTGTACTTTTCATTTTGATTAACATTGCCTGGCAACCAGCGACAGTGCAGAGGGAAGTTTCCTTGACACGGTGCTGCAGTACTAACGTGTTGTTTGAGCTGCAGCATCAGTTTGTCGCGCTCCCTCTTGAGGGCTAGCACCTCCTCCTGGGTCTTCTTTTTATTGGAGGCAGACAGTTCCAGCAGTGCAATATTAGCATCTTTCTCACTGATGACTGCCAGCAGAGCTTGTTGTCTGGAAAAAAACAACATTATAGCATCAGCACAAAAAGAAAAAACAAAGTGAAACCAATTCAGGACAGTTTTAACTAAAAAAAAAAACTGTTTAAATCAGTTCTATTTATATTTCATACTGTCTGTGTGCATTTAGAACTACTTAAGGCCAAAATCCAATTAAAGGAGCCAGATGATGAGCCGTGACGTGCAAAAAGTCACTCCGAAATCAGATTGTTCTTTTCAAAAGGACAACTCAGACTACACGTCTCGCTCTAAGAACCTTTTAAGAAATATGCTTATTTGCCTTCTTGCTGAGCGTTACATGAGAAAATTGACGCCACTCTCACTATTTATACACAGCAGCGGGTTAGCTCAGAATAAAGTCTCAAAACGGGGAAATACAAATACTTTGTCTAATCCGTTTAAAGTGTAAAAACAGCATAATGGTTATGTTTATGTGCACATCTATTTCTTGGCAGGGTGCAGCCACTTTCTGGGGTCCTATCTGGTTGCCTGGCAACCTCAACGTAAGGACAAGACTTCAGATTGTCACAATAAAGTATTTCTCAAAATGTCTCTCAGAGCGAAACTGTAAAACTACCCTCTGAGAATTTAAACCACGCGTTTTGGTTTGAAATGACGCACGCCCTAGTTGTCAGCTCAGATCTGTTCAGGGTGTTGTTTTTGTGGGTAGAACAAGGAGACGCTGGATTACATTCTCAGACTAGCAATGAATCCATTTCATTAAAAGAATCCCATCGCACAACAACACTTACTTCATGTCTAGGATCTCCTCCAGCTGTTTCCTGCGCTCTTGTCTCATGTTGGTGAGGTGGGTGTCCCTCTCCTGCAGAGACTGCTGTGTGGAGGACAGACGCTGCTTGGTGGCATCCAGCTCCTGCCTCGTCCTTTCCAGCGTGTTCATCAGCTCCTCCAACTGACAGGATTACGTGGGCGCACACAAAAGACACGTTGTAGACACACACTTCCTGAGCCGTGTGTAGTAAATATTCCTCAGGAGTAAAATCCTCACCTTCACGTGGTGACCACCGTCGAGGGAGCCGTCCTTACGAGGGTCCTGTCCTAAGCCTTTCTTGTCCCCTTGTGGTCCCAATTTGATGTTTGGACCCTTCTTAGTCTGATCTTTGCCTCCTTGTCTGTAAAATGCACAAGATGTTAGGATCTCCAATGACTAAAGGCAGTGAGTTCTGTAGTTATTGTGCAATTAGTCCAATGCAAATACATTCAGGAGGATATATAGTTATATGACAAGTAAGTAGACATGTGAGTTGGGTTTGCTACGGACCCATAAACCACAACAAAGACATGAAATACAAACAAGCCACAGCACCGTAAAGGGCAATCATGTCAAGTGCATTTTGAATGAGTCTTGTTTCAAAATAGTACCAGTCATGGGATCACCAGAACAGCAACAAGTCATGAGCATCACGGATGGACTGATAGCTTCATGTTAACATGAGATTGCTGCTACAACTCACAGGTATAAGCACCAGAGTTAGGACGGACACAGGTAGAGATGGGGGTGCCATGGGAGCAGGGTCAGTACTTACCTGGGAGCTAGACTGCAGACGGGGGAGAGGAAAAGGTAGAAGAGAAGGGGATGATGGGACAAGTGGAAGAAGACATTGGAAGCAGGAGACAAGAGCACACACAGGAAAAAGTAAATAAAAAAACGAGACATTAGCACCAGAACAGAAAGAAACAACAAGAAGAAAACAATACAGTGAACCCAGAGAAGATCACGCTGTGTTCATTGTCAAACAACATGGGAGGTTATAAACGCGCCTGTGACAGTCCTCTGACACAGCTAATGCAGGATGCACCTTCTCTACAACATGGAACCATGTGCATCTGCTGCCAAGCCTGGGAGAGGCAGACATGCAGTCAGACAGGCAAAAATTAGCCGGGCAAAAAAAAAAACAGAAGAAGAGGGGAAGAGGACAAGGTCTGAGTGCCGAGCAAAAGGAGGGGAAGCCAACAGTGGTTTGATCGAGTGGGCAAGAAGGAGTGAGTCGGTGAGAGAGTCAGTTATGGATGCAGGGTTGTTCAGACAGAGGAGACCCGACTGAACTGACACACTTCAGGACCGAGAGTTCAGTCCAGACCCTACCTACTACAGCACCTCACACTGAGCGCGTGTAGACCTGGAGCACAGCAGCTCTATTCATGCAGGCCACTAGGCTGATCATTTCCCTTAGTGTCTGGTAGAGCAAGCTAGGCAGGGCAGGTGGGGCAGGTCGGGAGGGCGGGAGAGCGGGAAGGTGGGCACTGGGGAAGACCACTTGAGAAGACGGGAGCTGTCAGGTGATGTTACTGGGACAAAAAGGAGGATCTGAAGGTGCAGAGGTGAGTTAGAGAGGGTGACCAGGGTGAGGCGGGCAGATGGGTGGCTGGAATGAGAAGGGGAAGCGTGCTCATGGCAGGAGGAGGCCTCAGCTCTAAGGACAGACACTTCCTACAATAAGCTACTACAAACAGCCAAACACCACAAAAAGACAAACATATTATGTGTGTGTGTGTGTGTGTGTGTGTGTGTGCGTGTATCAGTGTGCAAGCCATTTCAACAAAGGACACACAAAGGTACAGCAACCTCAAATAAAATGGAAAAAAAAAAAGAAGAAGCGAGGGCAGTTGGGAAAATCACACCAAGTTCTACGTAAAACCAGCTGCTAGAAATACAGGAAATACTCTAGTATTGTCTGTATTATCAGCATGTACAGTATATACAAGTGAAATGTCTGATAAGGGCGTAAATTGTGAAATTTGGTTGCTCATTTGCCGAATCCTTGGTGTGACTGAATCGACTGTGTGACTTCACCGTGCATCACGAAACAGAAACAGGCCACAACACAAGAATCACAGGAACACCACAGAATATATGTCTGCCTGGACATATATTTCAAACAGTATGACCTCATGTGTTGCATGTGTTGAAGTACAAACCTTAAACTTTAAGGATTTGAACTTCATGCAGAATTTTTTTTGACATATTTTTGCAGTCTGCTTTCAATTTGCTGATTTGGAAAGTGATTTGTCATACGGCAAAATCTTTGTTGATATTTCCTCATTGTGTCATCACAGATAGATGAGAATAAGCATGCAGCACAAGCTCTCACTCTCACACACACTCACACACACACACACAGGCTGGTCAACAAGCATCAACAGTTAACCACAAAAGCAAACACGTGCTAAAACAAAAAGCGGACACGAATCCAGGGATCTTTGTATCACGAGTGCAGTAGCAACACCGCCGACTGAAAGCAAAGTCCGTCACGCTGATACAAAGATCTGTGAATCCTTCAGACAGCAGGCAGACCCAGGCACACGGGTGAAACCAGATGCAGTTGCAGCAGTCGCAGTCGCAGACTTAAACCACGCAGCCGAGCTGAAGTGCCAGGGCAGAGCACTCACTTTCCCAGGAAATCCCACACCATGCCCCCTATCTGCTGGGGAGCAGCGGACACAGAAGGGAGCGGGTCAGGGGGAGCTCTGCCACCGGGACGAGGGGTGGGGCGAGGGGCAGAGGGTGGGGGGCTGGAGGTGTCGGAGGGGGGCACAACGGAGAAAGAGTGGCAAAGGACATGGAGAAGAAAAATCAGATAGGGGGGAAAAAAAAGGGCCGAGGTTGAAAGAGATCAATGGCAGAGGGTAAAGACAGGGACCGGTGGGCGAGAAACAGAAGATAGAAAAGGGAAGAAGTGGGTAAAGATGGCAAAAAAAAAAAAAAAAAGGACAAGAACACTCAGTTAATCAAACACCACTAACAAATTTGCATGACACTCACCAAAGTGGCCTCCTATCACTAGCTGGGAGGGGAACATATAACTGGCTTTAACACTACGTGGTGGGTGAGTGACCGGGGAGCAGGGCTGTCACCGGCAGACGGTGCTCGTCTGGTTCTCATGCGGTCCAACCGGTCTTAAAGTCAGTTTGAATCCTTTCCAGGTAAACGATGTCCTCCATCCGCCAAACCAAAATGCAGAGCTGCTTCCAGGATGGAGACTCGTAACGCATTAAGCAGCGAGCCAAGAGCTGAAGAGGCCACCCGCTTTATTTATGTGCTCCATTAACTGAGATTAGTTTGACCTCTTTTATGAGGGGGTGACTGAGCAACACGACATCGAGAGTTGTACAGAGAAACTTCTGGTGAATCTCAGCAGCAAGTGCGACTACTGTCCGCTGAAAGATGTACGTCTGAGTGCGTCTGATCTGAGGCAGAACGGTGTGCCGACACCCTCATGACGTCAAACTTGTACCTGATGTGAAAATGACAGAACGTGTACACAGAGGCCGATGGAAGTTCACTGAAAATATGAAGATCCCCGCGCTTTAAAGCCACAAAGACATCCATCAGGGACAAGAATAACCAGCTCGGAGCCACTCGGCACAAACAGGAACGTAACGTATTGCTTAGGATTGGAGGGCTAGTTCACCCATATTACTAAATAATCAATTTTGTCTGAAGGGGGTTTTGTTTGTGACGCTCACAGAACTTAAAGGCGGAAAACTGAGACTGATATCTCAAAAGTCTCGCAGAAAAAAACACACTGCAGCTACCATGCAGCAACCTGCGAGTCCGAAAAATAAAGCCAGCGTTGAAATACCAACAACAGCTGCAGTTCCTCAAACGGCCACTTGAGAGTGAGTCAATCCCAAAGAGCCCAAATGTAAAAATGTCCAAGTTCATGGCAGAAAAAACCCCGTTTACAGACTGTTACAGAAAACAGTTATGGTCCCTATAACCAACTTCCACTTTCAGAAAAAGTGCACAGGGGGATTTTTTAACTATAAATCACTAGTTTAAATTGTATTAAGGCCTAAAGTTGTGCAAAACTGAGTGCATGGCCACGTCATGGTACGAGACGTTGAGTGACCTCTGTTCACGTCAGACCAGCCACTCCCACCTCCTCCATCATCTGATCCTCCACGTCCGTCTGATCGCCTGATTCCTGATACGAGCCAGATTATCTGTGTGCATAGTGCTTTGGCTCTCCAGCATTCTGCTTTTCTCCTGATTAGATCTCGTTGTTTCTTCTTAGCCTCGCCTGCTCCCTGTGCTTTATTAGTCTTTGTAATCGTGAACCTGCTTTTGCTTCTGTTCCAATCTGACGTGTGAACTAACCCTTAGTAGATGTTGCTTAGGTAAAGTTTTGCTTTCTCTCTTCTCATTTATACTTTATGTGTGTTATCATATCTTTTTGGTCCAGAGCTGAGAGGAGACGTTGCATATATGCAGAACCCAACAAAAAACAGAGAATGCAGTTATTGTGAGCTGCTTCAGACAAATGCACATTGATTTAGTCCACAGATATGCAAATATGTACCTACAGCAAGAGTGAATAATATACACTGTGAGACAAATCAGTACAGGCTAAACTGCATTTTAACCAGCCTTCAAATGCTTTAACTAAATTCTCTAAATAGTCAGAATAATTACCTTTCCAGCTCAGCGATCTTCTTGTCCTTGTCATTCTTCTCGGTCTCCACCTCTCGCAGGATGTCGAGGAGTCTCTCCACCTCCGCCTGAGACTTGCCGGCTTCGTCCTTGTAGTAGTTCATCTCCTTTTCCAGCAGCTTCACTCGGTCCACGTACTCCGTTTTCCCCCTCTGGCCCGACTGCTGCTCCACCTCGTGGGCCTTCTGCATGGACACCCCCAAAGAAAGACGAACACGCACACACACACCCGACGACGCACTCAGTTAAGATCGCAGCGTCAACGCAGACACACAGTGCAGCTCAGAGTGTTTTACTGGCCATGAAACAGAGATACATCCAGTACACTGCAGCCCATCAGTGGCCTATATCATATAGCTCCCTTGCTCTCTGTATGTCTTTCTGAATGAAGAAAACAGAGTAAAATGTTGTGGACGAAAGCATCATTACTGGTGCGGGCTCATTAGCTTTAACAGAGCTATTATTTAGCTCTATTTAAAGGGCCCTCTGAGACTCCCAGTCACTTTGCACACTTGGTGAGTATGCAGAATACAGGACTGTGTGTGTGTGTGTGTGAGTCTGGTGTCTGCACAGCACTTTAATAAGGAAAAACAGTCACAAATCAGTGGGAGCTAGATGCTAAATCATGCTTCTGTCTCACTGGTTGTCACACACCATCGAAAGCAGGGATCTCGTCATCATAAACGCTCCACGAAATACATTACAGCGGTACACATCACCCTCGAGACAAAACACAGCCACACATGTCAACACATGTCGCAAAAGGTGTACAGAGCCATCCACCAAAACACTGCAGTGATCTCCAACCACGGCTGATACCTCAGCTAACCGCACCACATCGAGACGAAAGAGAAGCGTGGCAACACGGACACTGACGACATGCAACAAGGTCGACCAAGTCATGCAAACCCAATGAAACTGCACACGTTTGTTTTGCAATTGTCAGTCAAAAGGATGGAGGAAGAGAAGCGAGAGCGACCAAGTAGATCTGCATCAAGTTTCATATTTTAAGCATGAGGAACAGTGTTAACAGTTAGCATGTAGGAGATCATTCTGTACGATTTGATACTAAAATATACTCATTTCAGACTCACTAATCACTGAAGAAGTGGAATAAAAAAAGGGAGTAAAGAGCTTTATTGCATTATACGGCCACGAGCTTTGCAAAAAAGGTTGTTTAACTGTTTTTAACTTAAATTTTTATGCCAGTGTTGTGTTATTTTACAATGTTTTCCTGTGTCTTAAATTACAGATAATGACTTCCTAGAACAAAAACATTCATTTACATAATAAATGAGGGGTAAAAACAGGCAAACCTATAAATAATGTTCACATCAAAAACCAGTATTTTTTAAAATAAAAAATTTGTTATTTTAAAATCTTTGAGTGAAAATTCCACTTTTTTGGGTTTTGTTTTCCTGTTTTGTTTTTATTTTTATATCTATCAATTCAAAACAAGTATGAATTGGCATGTTGACTGTCAATAAAAGAAAAAAAAAAAAAACAACACTGGCCAAAACTGTACATATTGTCCACATGTAAAAATCTGTACAAATAGTAATGACATCTCTTACGATGTGTGGCTAAAAACAACACAGGGCTTTACTGTATTTAAAACAGCTAAAAATGTCACTATTTTGCTGTAACTGTCACAATTTTTAGATGTTAAATTATTCCAATAGTTTTAACTTTTACTGACACTCTTCTTCAGTCTGTAATCTGACTTGTTGGAGTGACTCTGTGTTAGTTTGTTTACTGCGTTCAGCTTTATAATGGATGAGAAATTGCTGAAAAGCAGTTTTCACGTTGATCTATTTTGTCCTCACGATGTGACCGAGCTCCACAATTTAAAGCTTAATTTGGATTGTGGGTAGTGGCATCTTAAGAGGCTAAAAATAAACGTAAAGAATTTGTCGCTGATCATCAAACATAACTCAGCATCAAAAATATATTTTGGAAAAAATCGTTCTCACAGTTTGCAAATGCCTCTGCTGGTTTTTATTCTGGGGTTGTGGGTGTCACAAGATATAATACAGGAAGTAAGGGATGTGCAAAGCAGGTGACGTCCAGCGACTTCCACTACGTAAAGCTTCTGAGCCATCTTTGTGAAGAGGCTGATGTTTGACAGGAACTCAGGAACTATAATCTTGAACTGTGCTGTGTTTTAGATCACTGTCATCAGTGTGAAGGTCCAGTGTCTAAACACTATCACCACACTCATACTCTTATTTATTTTACCAGCTTTTTTTCTATTCAACATTAGTGTGCAGAACTTTTGCTGTAGTGGAAAATTAAGAAAAACACCCTGTAGATAAACTAATCGCAGCTACAGGCAACGACAGGAATTTTAAAAAAAACAAAAAAACCTGACGGGTCCGTCCAGCTAAAGCTGATGCAGCCCGATACAACAGTCGTGCAACAAGTCCCACTTTGGTTTTAGCTTAAAATAAACACAATAATAACATAAAACATAAAAAACGTCGTTTTGAGGGCTTCACTTGTTGCGTCCGCTGGTTTCTGCTGGAGGTTTAATCCTCTCCTCCTCTATGCTGCTGAAAGGGAATGTTTGGATTTGTTTGGTTTTCTGTGTGTATTTTTTTAAGGGTTTAATCCTAAATAATAATTTAAATTAATGAGGTAACTTGTTAGAGTATATGATATTGTAGGTTTTAACTCAGGTAAATTTACATAATTAATAATATCCCAACCTTAATATTAATTTTACTCTCGCGATTATGTATTTTATAAAACATTATAGGGTCTTGATCTCAATATTTAAACCTGTTATTTTGTAATCGTGTTGCTCTCCTGGAAAACATCTTTTTCTGTCTAAAATGTGACTTCACTATAAACATTTTATTGCTTTAATCGTTTTACTTTCATGGTGACATTTAGCATTTTTGGGCGTGTGTTTATGTTGTTTTGATGTTATGTTGACTCCTGCTTGTACATTGTCTGTCAAAACCGCAACGTAAATAGTTAGTTCATATATTATTCTTAATATCACCACTACAATTATTTATATTATTATGATTGTGAGAGCCTTATCTAATTCAGTACCACTACGTCTTTCAAAATGATCGTGATGCTGTTGTAATGTTGAATGAATACCACCTAAGACATCTTAACATTCAGGAAAACAGAATGCATTGCAGGACTGTAGCATCAGACTGCTGCACTAGCTTTAGCCAGGTACCCAATAACGTGGCGATAGAGCGTCAAATAGAGCAAATTCCTACTGACAACACAAACCTTCGGTACTGGATATGCAACACCAGTGTCACCACGTGTCACACACAGTTACAGAATGAGCACAGTGCACAGGACTCTGAGTGCAGTAGGAAGCTCGTTATATCAGTACAGTGCAATGAGCGACATGCATCTGGGTGGGTGGAAGCAGAACCTGTGCTGGGAGTCGGCACGATCACCATCTAAGCATGTTTCAAAAGCGGCTATCAGTGTCCTCATGCTTTCAATATGTGCCTCAGAGAGCTCCGGAGAGGGACTTACAGGATTGTTCATGTGACTGAATAGCTGCTCAGCTTGCTACATTGCAAAACGGAGGAGTTTGAGGGGAAGGGGGACACGGGGAAGGGATGGAGGGGAAGGGGAAGGGGGAGGTCCCGGGAGAGCAAATGTTAGGATTCATTTTGAGCCAGAGGAGAGAACAGCAGGATCAGACACGTTACAATACATGTTTGACACTTGAGTCTGAGCACAGCACGTGTTGGTTCAACGGTGGCACGACAGACAGAACGCTGAGGAACAGGTACAGCGATGATCTGTGGAGAAGGCGGACGGGTTTATTTCATGGACTGTCCGCCGCTTGCTTGCAGCACACTGACAAAGCATGGCAGCCTGCTACAGCACAGAAAGCGTGATGGGCTTCATGTGGGGCCGGTTCACAGGGCGACTCCAGAACTTTATTCAAACACAGAATTAGCTCGATAAAGGATTTTATATTAACGCTGTCTCGATCGAATGGCAGAGAGTTTGCTCTGTTCTGTAAAGCCTGAACAGAAGGAATATATGAGCACTAAACCGGTATTTAACCAAACGTTTTTAGCATAAGAATGAAAATAAATAGCTCCATTTTTTACTAAAGTCTGTCACTTCCTAATCGTCACCATTCAAGTTGTCCCTGGACTCACACTGGTTCTTTTCCTCACAGTGGACACGCTGCTTCTCATCTACAGTTCAGTGCAATTAACGAGGAACATCTCCACAGTCTCCATTCAGTTTTTACACAAAAATCCTCCGTGCAAAATCCTCGTTTGTTTTCGAATCCTGCTCAGCACCACAGTAACCAGAGTTTATCCTTTACGGTGGAAACTAACACTGACAGCAACACAATATGGCAACGAGGTAGTTGCTGCTCTCGAGCTTTCCATCAGGCGAAGTTGCTGTAGAAGTTGTTTAGATGTAGACTTTATGCAGTCAGTCTGTGTGATCACTATTTTCTGCAATGTGGAGGGTTTTATTTGCTCAAATTAGGACTCATCTTTCAGACGGTAAAACAAAAATGAGGGATGACTGTGAAACTCGAGTACTTTTAAATAAATCGTGTGTCAAAAGCTCGTGAGTGCTTCAGCTGACTGAGTGCTCTGATCTGACTCTAATATCAACTGTGCGCCTAAATATATAAAACACAATAGATCTGGGTTTAAAATGATTAAGCACTTGTTTTTACAAATCAAAACTGCACATTACACAGTATTGATCCTACACTGAGAGACGCACACCTACCTTCTGCAACTGCGTCTCCAACTTACTACATTCCTCTTTTTTCTGCTCGATGGCAATCTCCAGTGACTTGAGCTTTGAATCCTTCTTGAGGCCAGAGGATGCCAAGGATGATGCATGTTCTTTCAGATCAATGAGACTGGACTGCAGGTGGAGAGCCAGCACAGACAGTTAGCACAAGTTGAAACCGGGCGAGCGAGCACAGAGTTAGCAGGTGTAACTAGGCCACAGTGCCAGAGGCGAATGCTTAAATGTCACATAAAGGCCTGCTGAGGGAGAGAGAGCTCCAATATATGCTGTACAGTACATACAAAGAGGTGCGGTGCATGCTCAGCAGAGTAGACAAACATAAAGGCACGGCATGTGTACAGTCATATGGACACACCCCTACACCCGCTCACTGACCTCTTTGTCTGTTAACTCTATCTGCAGGCTGTTGACCTTCTCCTTCAGATCCTTGTTCTCCTTCTTGTACGACTCCACCTCCTCCAGACGTTCTCTGTCTTCTCGCTCCCTTTGGTCCTTTAAACGCTCTATAATCCTCTCCTGGCAGAATTAAAAGTGAATCATTAGAGTCCGTATAGATCAAAAGACTAAACATTGGGGAGAAAAAGTAAACTTTAAAGGTCCCATATGGTGAGCGTATGTTCTACTGTGTTTTGTATGTTTTCTAAAGCTGTGAACATGTTTACTCCTGCATTTGCTCTTCTTAGTGTGAGCACAGTTTTGCTAATCGATCGTATGGCCACAGGTCTGTGAGCTCTGTGGGAATGCAAAGCTAAATCAGAACACCAATGTGGACCAATAAACATGGACTTTGGATCACTGGTGCCACCTGAACTCAGCACTTTACTTGTGTTTACTTCTCTCCTGCTCTCTGTGCTCACAGACGCTGCATTTTGAATTCCTAATGAAGCTTCTTTCATTCACATGTTTCTGTTGTCAGACAAGGCAAGAAGTGTGAAGACTACACGTTGACCAACAGTTGTTTTTAAGCTGCTTCTCTGCACCACTAAAAAAAAATACAGATTCTAAAAATGCAATGTCAAACACATGAGTTGAAAATATTGCTTGTGATCTGAATTTAATAATTCTATGTAGAACGATCGCTCAGGAGGAGCGTCAGTAGCGATAGCGAGTCCTGGTCTCGTACACATTGATTGCCGTGCAGTCAGCTTAGTTGATCACAGACACACAGAGAGAGTTTTCTTCCTGAAGGGAGCTCGAACAGCAACAGCTGCATTTAAAGCTACAGACACTGAAATGGCCCATTTGGGACTGAAACCAGGAGCTATACAGTCTCGGCGAAATGACCCAGCTTTGCAGTGACTCGTGCAGAAAACTGAAAGATTCATCCTGGAAACGTTTTAGACTTTCATTAAGTTGCTGAAAAGGGGTGAAAAGGTGCAGCCCTCAGGTGATCACATGATTAATAACACGCATGTTCATTCTTTAAAAAGCCTTGAAAGCACACGTTAATGTCATTTGTGGAATTCTTCATATCTCCAGTAGCTATTAAAGTGAAATTAACAGACTAATATAAAAAGATCCTGGATATAATCATAATAACATGATTAAAATATTAGATTTAGCTAAAAATGCAAAATAAACGAAGATGCCAAACCTCACAACAAGGTGCACCATATTGGAATTTTGCTGTTAGGTTTTTTTTGTAAAATTCTTATTATTAAACAGGGATGAAATAATCAAACACTGTCTGATTGGACATAAAGGAAACTGCACCGGAGAAGGAAAATAATAATCAGATCAAAAGCACCGAGCAGATTAAACCTACCCTTTCCTGAATTATACATACTGCTTCAGCTCATGCATTATTCATCACGACCGATATTTTGAACAATCACTCCAGGTCTTTGGTAGGTGTGCGCTCACAGCTGGTTCTGTGCTGCAGTCTTCTGCAGGAGGACCTACTTTAAACCAGTGAAAGAGACTTCTGAACTTCTCCTACATTTATATCCATTTATAAACCTAAAGCTTTGACAGAAGGCTGTTGTTGCTGGTTGTGAGCAACAGTGCAGGAAAGGTTGTCAGGAACATGTTTGCTAAGAGAGAGATGAGAAAGTTTTTGCTGCTCACATGTCCGTACACTACGTATGAAGCAACCACCAGCTGACTTTCCTTTGCATAAAGACTAGAACCAGAGGTGAACCGATCTGGAGTCTGTTCTAAAGGTACCACCTACTAGCAGCTCTAAAATTGCTAAAAGTGTACAATGTGCAGTTTTATGATTTAAGGATTTAACTTTTCATCTTAAAAAAAGCACTTTTAGCAGTTTGATGCCTGCAAATGACGCCCCAAAGAGCAGAAATTATTATTTTTTTAAAGATATTTTTTGGCCTTTTTTATTAGATAGGACAGAAAGAGAGAGAGACTGTAAAGTAGGAGGAGAAGAACCTGCAGCAAAGGGTCATGAGCGGGACTCGAACCCATGACCGCTTTGTCAGGGACTACAGCCCCTATACATGGGATACCAGCTCAACCAGGTGAGCTCTAGCGGCGCCCCGAGCAGAAGTTATTTTGTCGAGTGACGGCCCATCACATCCCGACCTGATGCTGGGCTGCTGTACTCTACCTTCTCTGACAGCGCCTCCTCCAGGGTGGCCAGGGCAGTGTCTGTGTTACTGGAGTCGGTCTGCAGAGACTTGACTCTGTCCTTCAGGTTTCCCAGCTGCTTGTCTTTGTCCCGCAGCTGCTCCTGCAGGTTCTCGATCTGACTCAGCGAAGATGTGGACGGAGGGAGGAAAAAGCAGCAGAGAGGTAAAAAACGTGATCTCAAAACCAAAGCAGCGTTTAAAGTTGGTGCAATAGTTGGACTCGGTGATTACAGAAGTCTTTGAAGATTAACACCGTCTACAGACGCCGCTGTGTTTGCAGTCTGGAATGTGCTGGGGCTTTGCAACAAAGCATTTAAGGAAGAAATGCATCAAAAACTGTCAGGCGTTGAAGAAGAGTTCTGAGAAGCAGAACCAAGTGTAGAGCAGCATATATATATTAAACTGCTGTTTGTCAGCAAATGGACATTGGGCTTTAAATACAGCACAGAACAGTAAAGCATGTGCACTCATCTAATCTGCTGTTAATGACGGAACGAGCATCACATCGGGAGAAAAACAAAGAACTCACGAGAGATGACGACAAACAGATTAAAGTGGATGGATGAGAGGGAGAAGGTGTGACTGAACAAGAGTGAAGAAAAAAAAAACAAAGAGAATGGGTGAGCAGGTCAGGGTGAGGGAGGGAGTAACACTCGCTGAGTATTTATAGCACATACACACACTAGAGCCAGTGAGGCAGAAATATCTTCCTGCTTGTCTTTCTATGGACACTTTCCCCCTGAGAGCAGGAAACTCTCTCACTCTTAATGGACACAGTAACCACTCTGCTTTGTGTTTTCACGGTGTGACTGGTTTAGTCCAGGACAGTCTGACAGCCACTGTTCATTTGAAATCTGGAGTAAAAATTACGTAAACTGTCACACCACAGCTAGTCAATAAATAGCATAAGAAGAAGTGAGGGAGTGATTTGTTTTTGTCTAAACGGTGAGGGTTTCCTTCACGTCTGATCCTCACCTTCTTCTGCAGGACATTAATCTTCCTTTCTTTGACCTCCAACATGTCCTTCATGTCCCTGATTTCTCCGGCGAGAGTACCCTTCTCCTCCGTCAGGTCCTGCAGCTGCTTGGTTTTCTTGTTCAGGAAGGACTCCTTCTCTTCCAGACGCAGACGTAAAGCATCCACCTGAACCGAAAACACCACAAAGTTAGTCTGCTTACAATAAAAGAGCTTGTCTGGTTATTCCAAAAGGGGATTCTCTTATTTTTTTAAAAAATCTGCAGGGAAAACATCATTATTCAGGGTGCTTTTAAGTTATCTTAACTTAATCCTCATGCAACTGCAGAAAATCTGAGCAGCACTGAGGTGGCCATCTTTAGTGTGTTCATTACAGTAACACTGTCACAGCTGTTTATACATTAGCGCAGCTTTTTGACGGTTTTGCGTGCTGTGACAGTACACTGTGCAACAACTTTTCTTCGGTGGTGACCTGAAACACAGTTCACTTAATACAAAGTCCCCAACGTAAACAAAGTGCTGATCTGATCTGCAGTAATAAGCCTCGGTCCCAGGACAGGCCAATTATTTGCTCAGTTTGGCGAAGGAGGACGAAAACTGTTTGTGAGGCAGCGTGTTGTGAGGTTGATATACTGTATGTGCGCAAACAAGCTGAGGGTTCTTCATTACCTCTGTTTGCAGGATGGCAGCGCGTTGCTCCTTGGCAGTGAGCGACTCTTTGAGCACCTCGATATGCTGTTTGCAGTCTGAGTTCTGGTTGTTGAGAGTTTCTAGCTTTGTCTGCAGAGCCAGCAGCTCCGACTCCTTCTTCGACAACTCCTGCTTCAGCTGGTCGATCTGCACAACACACCGAACACGGTCACCCGCCCGGCCCCGTTAACATTTAGTGATGTTTCCACCGGTCACGACATGTTTGTGTCTTTGCGAGAATCCTCCTGTAGTCCGTGCAGCTCTTGCACTATTTTCATCAACACGCTTTTCTCTCATTAAAAATGCATTTGGGACTGACTCCCCTGCATTCATCATATATTATACATCATCTCTATTCATGATTGATGAAAAGAAGTCTAAAAATAGAATAACAAAACTGTGGCTGGTCTGCGCCTGATCGACTAATACAGAGAGCGCTTTTTAAAAACAGAGTCACACGAGCCCCAGAGAGCCGCGGACACATGCAGCTCGATGCAGCCACAGATGTTGGGTCGCTATGCTCAAGGCTTGACTATGTAACTGGAATTCTGGCATGCAAACATCGTGACTGGTGTGAACACTAAAGCAGGTGAGGTCAGTTCAGTTGACAACAAACGCTAAAGCAGCTAATTTAAGGTCTGTCTGCATCCTGAACAGCGTGTGCCATAGTTTTACATCATCAGTGTTTCGACATCTGCATGCACGGTGCAAGCGGTCTCTACCTTAGTCTTCATAAACTTAGAGTGGTTCTTGTAGACCTCCATCTGTTTGATCTCCTCCTCTCTGTCCTCTGTGTTCAGTAAGCCGTTTGCCTTCAGCATTTGGATCTCATCCTCCAGATCTCGAATGTTGCGCTCCAGAGAGGCAATTTTGGTGTCCTGCACACAAACATGCGGAGGAGACACACCTCAAAACCCAGCCTGGCATGTCCACAAGTTGCATGATGCAAATAAACTAAAGACAAGAGTCCAGGAGAGACATGAAGACTAACAGAGAACAAAATAGATCCAGAGAGATATTCAGGCAGAGAGAGAGAGAGAGAGAGAAAGAAGAAGAACAGGAGCGATGCAGGGAGATAAAGAGAGAATGGAAGAAGCTCTTTGGTCGAGCTCAGAGCAACTGCAGTATCTGTCGGTGAAATCAGAAGCTTTCTACCCAGCTCTTTGCAGCGGCTCAGAGGATTAATCACCATTGGGAAATATTGAGCACACATCCAGCTCGCAGAGATCAGCCAGGACCGGAGAGAAATGGGCAGAGAGAAAGGAAGAGAAAGTAACAAGCCGTAGCTTTTGCCGTAGTTGCTTGCAGATCAATGCAGAATCCAGTCTCTGGACTGCGACTGTGAGTGCAGCTTTAGCTTCACGGCTTTTTAAATAAATAATACAACGTCTTTAAGATTAGCCATGGTCCATCTCCCTCTCCAGCAGAGCATAGAGCAACCTTGTTCCTTCCTGTCTTTCTCTCTTTTTGTGTCTCTCCTCCTTTCCTCCTAGTGGCTCTGAACTTGTGAACTTGTGGCCATTAGCAGGGTCAGTCGGAGCCCGATGCAGAGGAACATGGGTAATGTATCGTAATGAGGAATGATGGACTAGCGGAGAAGGATCTGAGGGGTTAACTGCGCTGCACATGTACATGCACTTCGCCCTTCTGCTGCATCTCACCTCGGTCTCTGTGTTACGAGACGAACATCAACGAACTAACATCGCTGCAATAGACACGAGACACCGTACCTTCAAAGAGGAGTGATTTTATTCCATCCACATGTAATCACTGGTACATCGACCTGGTCTGTAAATCTTGCTCTTTATCTCTCTTTCCCTGCCTCTGCATGTCTCTCTTTCCCTCTATCTCCCTGCATACTGGCCTCTCACTGTCATAAACAACCACACCTGTTTCCATGGTAGCAGCAGGCAGGCTATATACTGTGCACTGTCTCTGGTGAGTGAGGAGGAGAGGGCGGGAGGGATGTAGGGGAGAGAGGGAGGAAGGATTATTCGTGCTTCCATCAGCATCAACACAGCAGAGGGAGAGAGGAGAGGAGAGAGGAGAGGAGGGGAGGGGAGACGCAGGGTCTTCCTGCACAGCACAGGAGGAGGAGGAGGCGGGACTTCCCTCGCTCCGTATGAAAATCAACAGGATCCCAGAGCCCAGATGTCACATGACCGAGCCGAGAGAGGCTGGGGCCTGCACAGCGCCGATCCAGCCGAGAGAGAGAGAGAGAGGGGCTGTGTCAGCTCAGCGATGATGTCATGATTTATTTTGAGGAAGTGATGTCAGGCCTCTGCAGTGAGGCTGGTGGTGTCTACAGCGGTTCGGTAGCTGGATGGCCCTGATATCTCTGGAGCCACATCCAGCGCTCGCACAACAAGTGTGGAGACATTTTTACGCTTGAAAGGCGAGATAAGGATTTTAAAAATCTGTAGTAGGGAATGGAACATGGATGCATGTAAAATGTGATTTGAAATGACTCTTGAAGGCGATGGGTGCGGTCTCTGGAAACTGCAATCACAGCCCATCTTAAACATCATCTCATGAAATATGTATGTTTGTGCCAGTATTTAAATACACTTAAATTACCTCTGAAGCTTCAAATTTACATTAAACACGATATAATCCGCCGCTTTACTGAGGTGATTACACATGTATGTTCTGTGCAAATTACTCAAACCCAAAATGCCATTTAAAGGCAAACAGCAACTGAAAAACTGCAGCCATCATCAGATGATTTAGATCGGAATATTCAGTAAAACTCAAAACAAAGCTCTACAGCTCTACACAAACCTCGCCTGTACAGAACGAGACTGGAACAACAGCGTCTGTGCGCAGACAGTGTGCAACATTAAAGAGCTAATTATTGAGAAAAATAAGTCATGAAACCAGAGTGCTCCAGTTTGGCACAGCAGGCTGCCTCTTCAGTGAGCCACCGTGTTGAACAGTAATATTGATTCTTGTTTATGTTTACACAACTGCTTTGTGAGGCGATACAGTGTGTCTGTGTGCGAGAGGCAGATAGAGAGATGTGACAGCGTGTTGATGATTGACTCAGCTGCCAATGACAACAATAGATCCGCGAGAACACGAAGGCCTCGGTTTAGACGTGCAGCGGTTAACATGATACAAGGCCTGTGAATATCAGCCCGTCGGATGTGTGCAAACAACATCTGGTTGGAGACGCAGACGATGAAGAATGATTATTTGGACATGCCCTATTGGACTGGGCTGCTGTATGCGGCTGCATGTGAGTGGACTTCTTACTTTCATCTCTATAATGGTCTGCAGAGCCTTGGTTTTGCTCGGATCCTGATGCAGCTGATTTCTTCTGTGCAGTTCCTTAAAAAAACAAGACACAGTGTTATGTCGCACTGGAGCAGCAGAGTCAATGGTAATTTCTGCTGAAAGTGGGATTATTTGGCTAAAATTAGACTTAAGGGAGAAAAAAAAATGCACCGCACAATGCATAGAAAGTGTATCTGCAGAATGTTTCATGCAACTGATGCAGTTTTCAGTTTACACGTTGCATAATCAATATGATGCGATTTAAGCAGCAGAGAGGAGCATATTGATTTTGTGATGTTCAGCACTGCCATCTAGTGACAACAAACTAAGAAACACTCAGTTTGAACTCTTAACATAATTCTGCTCATAGAATACCTCTCGCAGATGGATGTTCTCCTTCTCCTTCTGGTCCAGAATGACCTCCAGGTGTCCGAGCTGGGCCTCTGCCTCAGCAATGCGTCTGGCTCTCTCCTGCTCTTCCTCCTCAGACGCCCTGCCCGGCCCGGGGGGCAGCCCTTTGCTCTGCAGCATCTCCAGCAGCTTCTTAATTGACTCGTCTCTAGCTCCCAGCGTTTGCTTCTGGGTCTCGATCCTCAGCTCCATCTCCTCCAGGGTCTTCCTCAGCAAGAAGAGCTCTTTGGCCTGTCTGTCATGTTCGGCCTGCAGCCGCCGGAAGTTCTCCTCCGTCAGCTCGATGGTGGTGAAATGCTCGTTGCCGGAGCGGTTGCCGCTCTCCTGCTGCAGCAGATGGTTGAGGTCTCGCTGTGTGCGCAGCTCATCTTGCAGAGCCTGGATGGTCATCTGGAGATGCTGATGAGCACACACACACACACACACATAACACGTATACACACACAGAGAGACTCAAAAATGATTGAAATTCATTTTCGGAAGAACGCACAATGCAACCTTTTCTCATGATAACACTAAACAGGGGGGTAAACACACACTACAACACACTGCTGAAGTAGTTAATGGTACAGCGGATCAAACACAGGAAACACGTGACTTACCTTGGGCTAAAAAATCGACTGTCAACAGCTGATTGTAGGCTTATTTGTAGAAAGTCTGAATTTTACTGCTTTTAGAAAACATATATTGAGGCTTGAGGTAAATCAAAGCTGCCAAACAGATTAACTGCTGTGAAAGGATGCTCTTTTATTTTATACATGAAGAGCTTCCTGATGGTGTCCTGCAGCACCAGAAATCTTAAACACCCACGAAGGGGAGTCCTGGAGACAAATACTGTGGTTCAGACGAGTGTTTAGGGAGAAGGTGTCTGCAGGATTAGTGAGTATAATGTAAGAAGAGACTACGCCTTTGATTACGTCCATCGTGGGTGGACGGCTCAGAATAGGAAATGAATACACAGAAGCTACAGTATTCAAACACTGTCGGGACAAAACACGTTGAATAAAGGTGTCTATCCACAGTAAAATGAAACCACACACTATAACGTATTTCGTAGTCTATAGGAAGGCTTGTTCTGGGTTTAGGGAAACAAAGGGCCAATTTCTGTCATAGACGGACTCAGCCTTGGTTTGTCTGTTGAGCTTCTCCTCCAGATCGATCTACGTCCAGAAAATGGCCCGATCAGGAGTTGAAGGAGTGGAAACAGCTTCTTTCATTGAAATCAAACCAACTTTACAGGCATTCTGGGGTTGTAGGGTTTACTACAGAGGGATGGAGCACCAGACATGTTCGCACTGATGTAATTAAACAAACAAATCACTTTCTGGGTTTACAGTGTCTATGGGGAGACATATCATGGGACAAAAAGGGGGGAAAGGCTGAACTGCGGAGAATCTTCCACTTTCTCTTGGAGGCTACAGGATTCATAGGAGGAGACGTTGTACGGTGCATAAAGGATTGCCAGGTGTCTGAAAATACACGCCACACTGAAGGTGACTCTATGTTGTGCACGCAACTCGTGGTGCAAACATAGGGACAAACCTTGGTTCTCCTGGCATCCAGCAGCTGCAGAGCATGGGCAGAATGAACAGAAAAACAAATGTGTGGTGAAAACAGAGCGTCAGAGCTTGATGCAACAGAGACGGATGATCAACACAAAACCGGCCAGAGTTTATAAAGAGAGCTGCCAGTTTATCAGTCTTCAGCCTTCAGTCAGCACAGCATATTCACAGGAGACCTTTTTCACAACAGACGCTTTGGCTTGTCATAGCAGGAAAAGCACACGGGAAATTAATAATTTTAATGAGCGTATTTCATGGAGGGCAGCCAGTTCCATAGTCCCGGTGTTGTTCATGCTAAGTCTGTGAGCAGGACTTACTGAGACACCAGATGGAACTGAGCCACTGTTAATAACATCATTTCCACCTGTGCTTTTTCTTCTACAACAAGTCAAAATGCCTGCAATGAGAAAAAAAAGTCTATAAACCTACAGACAGAATATGACTTTTATCAAAATGACCTTTCTGGAAAGAGATGAAGAAGAGATTTGAAATGGCTTTAAAAATGGTTCCAGTGAACCACTATGCTTTCACATGAGCTGATCTCAGATTAGTTAGATCTGATATCACGATTAGTCGTAGAGTTCTAATGGAAGAAGTGCCATAAATAAAATTAGTAGTCGTGATTGGATCGTGATGTGATGAGGTGCTGATGTCGCTCTGCAAGTCATTCAATTAACTGATTAGTTCAATGGAAAATTAAACGGGCAGATGCTCATTTAAGTAATTTGTCAAGCAATTACACGTTCTAAAAAGCAAATCATTTATTGCTCTTTTTCTTATGTGAATGCAAACAATATCATTTTAGGGGATTTTGAGTTGTTTGTCAGACGTTAGAGGGTGTTGCAATGAGTTTAGACACATTTTAAGGCATTCATGTCGATTTAAATACTCATAAAATATATCTAAATGCAAAACAAATAAATACATCTATTTGCACACCCTTTTAACATCTCTTTTAGGCCCTCGGCACACACCTGACATGATACTGTGTGAATCTGAACCATGTGCTCTTCCAACCACCAGGGGGCAGTGTTTGTGCTAGCAGGGGAAGCTGCCACAACAAACCACAGTTTTTGTCACACTTTATATGAGTCAGAGCCGTTTGGTTCAGCAACAAAAACAGGTTATTCATTTGAAATTCTCTCTTTTTTTTTTTTTGTACAAATTTTTCATGCGTTGATTTGCACGTGCTCAGTGTCACATGCTGACACTCTTACTGTCACAGTGAGAAACTGTCGAATGCTTCAGTGCAGCACTTCATATACAACTCAAATTATATTTCCCCTCTATGCATAACAAAACACTTTAGAAACGCGTCTCCTTTACCATTATTAAAAACCATGCCGTTCGAATCAGACTTAACGAGAAACGACTGATTTCCTTCTCGAGTTGTGAAGATGTTGAGGATAAATCCCTGCAAATCCTGCCACCCCACTTGAACCCAACTTTTTTTTTCTCCCTCTTTATATCTTCTCCCTCTTATCCTCATTTCAGCTCTTTCTCTCTTCCCTCCCCCGATCAATAACCTGCCGTCTTGGAACTAAACTGCAAGAGGCAGTCCAATGATTCCATTTGCATAATTGCACTGTGGGTTAAAAAGACTGTATGGCCGTTCCTCCCGCTTCTCCCCTCCACGTCACCCACAGCAGATCTGTAGCAGCTCCTGTGAGTCAGTCATGACTCAGCGGATATAGGCGTCGTGGTCACCCTGCCTCATGAGGAGGCTCCTCTTTGGCCGCACATCCTGAGCTTCCAGAGGTTTCACCGGAGTCGAGGGGAGGCGTCGAGCCCCAGTGTTTCCCGCTCTGACTGACATGTGGTGCAGCCAGGGGTAACTGGCTGTCACAGACCTGGTAGTGCAGAAACACAAAATCCTTCCGAGAGCTACAATAGACAAGGAGTCGGATTCTGTCATTTTTATGAATATCTTTAAGAAATTTTGTTGTTATAGATCTGTCTGGGAGGTTGCTGTAGCTCAGAGGGAGGTGAGGATTTTAGTCTACTGGTGGAGCTTCAGAACCCTGAAATCAGTAGATTTCATAATATGACCAGATCGACTAGTCTTTCACAACAATTCATCCAATAGCGAGTGAGATGTTTCTTTGTGGACACAGATGGTGGAATAAACAAACAAAGATATCTGTAAGGCTCAGTTACCTAACCCAGACCAGTCCGAACTAGGGCTGTACAGTGTACCGTTACAGCAGTAATATGGTGATGTGCACTTTTTTTGAAGTGCAACGTTTTTTGCTCGCCTCCCAGTCAAAATAATGTGAAATACACAACTCCACTACCTCTGCCCAACATCCACTCTGTGCAATAATACACCGTGCTTATTATTTAATTTAATTTCATCCTGTATATAGAGTTCATTTCTTTTTGCTTGTTTATTGTATATAGTGTTTACAAAGTTTTTATTGTTCCAAGTTCTTATATTTTTGCACTGAAAGGACTGCACCTTCGTTTCGTTGTACTTGTTACAATGACAATAAACAAATCTGAATCTGAATCTGAATCTGATACAAAAAGAAACTCAAACGGTTCTAATTCTTCACGACTAATCTGCAGGAGAAGTCTGATAGAAAATAATTTGCTCCAATTTAAGGATTCTTGGATGAACCAAGTTGTTTTTTCTTTCACTTTAATCACATGACATGTTGACATGCAGAGTCCACATGTACACAGCAAAATGAGCAAGAAGAGGAGAGAAGCACTGAGAAGGAAGAGTTGGTTGCAAAAAGAAACATCTGCTCAGATGTGTAAATTCATGTATATATATGTTGTTTTATTTTCATTATTTATTTTTTCTTTCTACAGCTATTTTACTTTATTTTATATTTTCCTATTGTATTATTCTCCTTGCTCATTCCTAGGGCGACACCAACAGTCAAATCCAAATTCCTTGTATGTTGTGTACATACATGGCCACTGAAGCTGATTCTGATTCTACATTGGTAGCATTAAAACGCCTACAGAAAGGACAAAGTTGACCAAAAACAGATCATCAGAACTGTTGCCACTACACAAAGCAACACAATTAATTTGTTTGGCAGTTTAAATCAGCACCACTGAGCTCAGTATGATGAAGCCAGATCTGAATGGAATCCAAAGTAAAAACCTATCGTGGATGGTTTAGTTAAGGTTACATGACATAAGAAAGGTTTCAAACGGCTGTTCATTTGGAAATAACTGTTGTTTTTGAGGCAGATGCACCCCAATGGTTTCACAATGAATAATTCTTTCCAAATAGAATAACGGAGGTCACCTGGTGAAGCTTCCTGTATTTTGTCACATCACAACATACATCGCAGAAAAACTAAATATCACAATATCTTTTTTTCCCCCCAATATCGTGCAGCTCCAGACCAAACCAGCCTCCTACCAGACATGGAGTGTGACCAACTAGCACGGTGGCTAAAAATGTGTTTTGCAATGAGACATGAAAACTGTTAAAGCTCCTCTGTCCACAGGCTGATGCTTAAAGCTGGTGATATTCAGCTCTTTTGCCAGGTGGCACATGAGCAGGCTGCTGTATGTATGGTGTGCTGCTATATGTGTGTGTGCAGCTCTATCTGACAGATGGACAGCTCCAAAGCGCTGAGTCGGAGCAGCCTACTGCTCACTACATTCCTAATCTCTGTGTTGTATGTCGTGATGGCTGACAATATACAATTACACCCACACCGCGCCAGCAAACGCTGCATTTATTCATCTCCACTCGGCTACAAGAAAGTTAGACAGCGGCGTGAATCTGATTCAGGACAGCACACAGGAGTGAAGGAACACTACACTGGATGCAAAAAGATGTTTTCTTTGCTGAATTTTAATTGTTCACCCTGTGTGGTAAAGGTCCTTTTATTGTTTTCTTAAATTTCCATGAAGATGTTTGTCAGCAATGTTTCCTTTAATTAACAGCGTGAAGAGGCAGCAGCCAGCTGAGGGGAGCGACACGGAGGAACAGACCTCAGCTGGATTTGAACCTGTGACACAGCAGTTCTGCTGGGCTCTGCTGGCCGCTACGATCAACACATTTAT
>NW_007577741.1:192625-205139 GCF_000690725.1 Stegastes partitus
TTTTGCATAAAACCCAGACAGTCACTCCACCATCACAGGTAATCAATAAACCATTCAAATAAACATATATCAAATTACAGTTACGATAAATATATAAGATCAGTCTTTGATTTGCCTGAAAAGAAGCAAAGCTGCAAATTTGCCACTTTTCCTAACACTGATAATTTGTGCTGTTGTGCAGCATTTCAGTATAATGTGTTGAAATACTGTGTTTTAAGAAGCTTACATGAAGTTTAAACCAGCACTTTGTCTCTGTTATATTCTGTGGCTCAAAGATGAGTGCATTTTTAGTATCGGATTCTTAATTCACTCGCTGAGAAGGACATTTCTGTTGTCGCTGCTCTGATCTGAACGTAAACTTGTGCTGTGTTGGAGGAAGCGACACCAACAGACTGTAACGTGTCTTATCCCCTCTGCTTTATTCTTCTATCCTCCACTCCCATCTTAATCTCACCAGCCTTGCTCTCTGTAAACGTTTCCCTGCTTCTCTGCATTTTAATCTCGTCTTGTCTAGATAAAATGAGGAGGGAGACTCCTCGTTTCAACACCTTCCCGTCATGTGGATGAAGCAGCAGCCATCTTATGTGCGTCGATGGAGGGTGTTTGTCACAGGAAGGAGCCACTTTAAGCTGAGGGACTACTCACATGACGCTACCTGAGCTCAACGAGTCACATCATGACGACAAACATCAATACTCCTGCTCATCGTGCATGTGCGGCTGCTGCAAGCTTCTTTGCCACTGAGTGAAGGGAGTCAAATGTCAGGGCAACATGGAGCACTAATGCACCCGATGTTCACCTGATCATGTGTGCAAACGAATAACCGTGACTGCACACAATGCAGGCTGGTGGTGATGATAAAGGCTCTGCACAACTACAAAGGGAAGTAACGGCTAATCTAAAATGCAAACATCTCCATCTGCACACACTGGCTGACTGTATGGTGCACACAAGCATGAATGCTTATTCACAGTTTGCTCAGAATAGAGCCGACCCGCAGCACTTTGATGACACACCGCCGTGCTCCCCCCTCCCGCATCTTCACACTGTGAACGCTTAGCAGCACGTAACAATTGGCAGCGTACAGTAAGGAATCGTACCCGTGCGCAGACAGTGATACGGGAAGCTCAGCCTCCATTTTTGTGGAATGCGTTGATGAGGGCTGACTGGGTGGCTGAGCAGCAGTGGTCATGACTCAGTCAGATATGGTACGCTCTAGCTCACACACTCGCCTCCAGCAGCTCCTGTCCAGCTTCAGCACGACAAACAATTCGGCTGAATTCGACTCAAACAGATCGGCGTTACAGCAGCCTGCTGAGCAAGAAGCATGGTAGATTAAAAATGCAGCATGTAAAACAGTTCCAGGCTAATCATTACCGCCGGTCATGACCATCGACTGCCTTGATTAAAGCTCTGCAGGCTACGGTTGGTATTTCACTCACAGTGGAGCCTGTGCTTTACAGGACACGTGAAAGACAAACTCCACAATGCCCGGATTGTTCTCCTCTTTTCTGAAGATGTTGTAAAAAGAAGCACATATTCCCAGATCTTAATTTTCGCAAGATAAATAATGCATGGCATTTGCTCAAGCTAATAGAAGCCTGAGGCACCTGATGCAACTGCAAAGGGTGCTACAAGACAGATGTAATGATTGGCCTGAAATTACTCCATTATTAATGAGGCAATTTGCTCCTCAGTCAGCCTCTCAACAAGCCCAATGGGTGTGACCAAACCACCCCACCGTAAGTATACACTTATGTAAGGACGCCTCGCAGCCCAGAAATCAAGTTAGAAAAAGACCAATTATAGTAACAAGGCACATCTGCCTTTTATTAGCTGACATACTTCATTAATGAACCCTACCAGGAGGGATATAAATATCATTCAGCGCAGAGGCAGAGTGAACACTGGACAAGGCTGGAGATGTGAAAAAAAAAAAGAGTCCTCTCTTTGTATCAGGTACAAAGGCATAAAAGCCCACACTGTGGAGCTTTCAATTCTGCTGGACACATTCAGCTACAATGCATGAAGCCAAGCTAAAAATATATAAAAGGATTCATGCTTGAGTGTTTAATGGCACCGAACGTAAAGAATAAGTGCAATGATGAATCACTTTGACCCCGTCAGTGGCTCCATCAGGCACGTCCTCCTCCCAAACACTGTCCCTACGCTGGTTTATGAATCATAAGGATATAAAAGAAACCACATTTGGTCACCAGCAGATGAAGTCGTGCTTTAAAAGTGCAGGCGATGAGCCATCAATGTGCACGCCACAAAAAGAATCAGGTAAGTCAAAACTACTGGGGGTGTTGCTATGCACAAATCCAAGCAGACGTGCAGACAGAGGTCTCATGTGACGGTCCCACTAATGGTATCCTGCGATGACCTTGAGGAGTGGAGCGACAGCGTCTGCCACTTTGAGTAATGACCGGCCTACTGGCTGCTCAGAGTCTGAAAACATCACCAGACAGACAAACTGTGGCGCAAAGAACCACAACCAGCTGGCAAAATTCAGCCTTTACATTGCCGGAGGCGTCGTTCAATTTGCTGCATCATGCCACACAGCCGGCCTCAAAAAGGAACAAAGAAAAAAAAAAAAAATCACGGTAGCGTTCAATCTAGCCAGTCAAGCAATACGCTGACCTATTCCACGGTCTACCTCGGTGTGTCATGCACTTTCTCTTGCAGCTGACATATCCAGCGAAACCAAGAGCTTTTTATCCAAATGCTCCGTCTGCGCTGTGAGTCAGCCGGCCGTTTGTAATCCCGCTACTGAGGTTTGACATGAAAATCGTTAAAATCACGATGACACAGACAACATCTTTCAAACTGAACACAAGTGCAGTGAGTGATGTTCAGCTGCTTTTATTTGTGTGTGTTTTTATATCCACATTATTTCCAGTTGAATTTTGTGCACTGGAGAAGTAGGTTAATTAAAACGAAGACCACAGCTGCCAATTGGCGTTTTTCTTGATTTAGTCAGAACTGAAAACAGTCGAGGGATCTGCTGCACTGCATGTGGTGAAGAGAACGGAAGCAAACAGTGAGAGATGATCAAAGTCAGAGCAAATAAAGGAAAGACGGTGGAAAAGGAGAGAGACGGCCAGAGAGTAAGACATACAGGGAGTGTTTAAGTGTCCTTGACATTTGTCTGTGGGCCTTGTGCCTACTCTTGTCAGTAACTGATTTAACTGGGCCATGACTACACCCCCACACTGAGGCAAGCAAAAAAAAAAAAAAAACCTTTGACGTCTCCCCCTCTAGGGCCAATCTGCTGAACCTTTGAAAATAAGCTAGAATTAAGCAACGTTGCAGCCGTCCTGTGCACAGCAAAGTTCACTTCACCTCTTGGCAGTACCATCATGCTTTTCACTTAATCACAGACAAGAGGAAGCTCAGATTTCAACCATATTGTCAAGAACTAGACCAAAGGGGTTTTGTGTTTCCTGTGGCTGAAGTGACATTGATTCTGCACCGGAGTACGAGGCGAGGAAGGCGTGTGTTAAATATTTATGTACACAAAGAACTCTTTCCAGAAAGGTCTCCACAAGTATTGAAAAACACGACCGACTGCAATAATTCTCTGAGTTCTTGGACTGAGGACGACCGTGGTCTATTGCCAAAACCAGCAATGGTGGAAGCAGAGATCAAAACGGACAGTACTTGAACAAACAGAAAGACGACAGACAAGCAGCAACTGAAATTCTCGGCAGTAATGAGTGAACGATGACGGCTCAGAGGTCCGTTCTCACCTGGTTCTCCTCGTGAGTGACCCTCATCTGCTCTTTCAGGATTGACGTGCGAGCCGCCTCCTCTTTCCTCATTATCCTCTCCTTCTTCAGCTCAGGACTCCAGAAACTCTTGATGCTGTTGGTGGAAGATCCCAACTTACTGTCCTTCAGGTCAAGCTCTCGTCGCAGCATCTCATTCTCCCTCTGCATCTCCCTGAGCTGGGCCTGCATCTCCAGCAGCTCCCCACCACTGCCCCGCACAGCCTGCCTGAGCAGAGCGGAGGGCACCCCCTGGTGGTGGTGGGGGTGCAGCATGGAGAGGGAGCCCAGGTCACTGTAAGACAGAAGGTCAGCATGAGGCAGCCCCACTGAAGCGATATTGGGACTGCTGCCCATGGCTGTGACGCGGCCCCCGTACATGGCCCGGCTGGTGGCGCGACCCAGAGTCATGGTGCCTTTTGGGTAGGTGGCAGTGGAGCCCACGCCCTCGTGGTCGCTCAGGTACATGGGCCCCGAAGTAGCATAGGCAGCGTTGAGGGACTGGATGTTCTCCATGGAGAGCGTCTTGCCCCCCGCACCACCCCCGCTCCCGCTGTTCGCCCTTCTATGGCCCAATCTGGGGGACCTCGGCAGGCGCGGGGACCGTACGGGGCTGCTCTCTACATGGCCTACAGCTCTGGCACTGCCGTACATGACCTGTGATTCGGCGGTGTGGCCACCAGAGGGTCCTTTAACAGGGGCGTGCTGAAATGAGACTGCTCTGACTCTTAGAAGCGCACATGGGTGACTTATATCATGTCTGAATAGGTGGAGCACATCAAAGTCAGATCTGAGGAAACAGGAGAGAAGCATCCGTTAGACGAACACCAGCGATTTGTACGTGTCAGATGAAAGCAATGCATACACCTTAAAAAATAAATAAACAGTGTATTTCACGCAGACAATTAAGACAAACAGATCCGATCTGGAGAACACTAGAATGCAGATAGAAGGAGACATTATTCTGTTGGCTTTACGACTGTATTAGTCAACGTCAGCAGCAAACTGCCCCAATTTATGTGACTCCAATCTCAAATGGCCCACAGGAATTTCCCAGCATCATCCTGGATTTCCCACTGGCCAACACTTACTACTGGAAGTAGAGACAGCTTTACGGCCTCACAATACATCAGCTAAATAACAGACTAATTAAAACACAGGAGTGAGCGTATATCTCACATCACATTTGTCTGCTCTGACCACAGACGGCTGCTTGCTTTGGCAGAACGGATGGCGTCCATGTTAAAATGTTTGAGGAAACATACATGCTGAGGTCCAATCATTCAAATGCCATTGTTTTTAATTAGTTGTAGACTCTGTGCATCCAGTAACGATGTGCAGCACGGAGCCAATTAGCAGTTTATGCGAGTGCGATCCCAGCTGATCGGTTCTTCTGCGGGGGAGAAACAGAAAGTGTTGTTTGGAAAGCGGGTTTATTAATTAGCCTATAGCGTATCCCACGTACACGCAGAGACGTTAAAACGACGAGGAGAGCACATCGATGCAGAGCATCATGTTGCAGCAAGCGATGCGATCGATATCTGTAACTCAAAGAAATAAAAATCAATTGTGAAAGACAGCTCATACATTCAGTCCCGCGGCAAATGAAATAAAGCGGATCTCTGCAGCTCTGTTTAGTCTCATAAACACACAATTCAATCATCTCTGACACTGGAATTTGCAAGATAATAGTGTTTTGTTTTGTTTTTTAACATTTGAAGAAAAATCCAAAAGGAAAATATATATTTTTTTAAAACATATTGATTGGCTAAAAACACTAATCAGTCATGTGGTACTGCAGGACCCAATCAGTTCTGGCATCAGTTTTAATAAAAATGGCAAGAAGTCTTAGATTTTTAAATAAAGCAGCTGAATAACGAGGAGGAGAGGATATGGGAGACTTAATATTTAATGATGTAATAATGGTCGTGCCATTTCATCTGTAGCTTAAATATATCACAGGACAGTATATCACAGATTTATTTAAACTCCAGCTTTTCAGGCCAAATTCAGGAGGCTGCTTTAACAACAAAGGCTGAGACGCTAACTGAGGGTGTTAATGTCACCGGCTGCGTGGTGACAAATAATATTGTTCCGTCTGCGAGTGCAAAAAAAAATAAAAATTACACTCTTCCATCAAAGTGAACTGAGGTACTTTCTCTCCTCCGGTGTCACTTGCTCCTCAGACACAGTTGCCATGGTGACTACACCGGGGCCAACACACAAAAAAGCACCTCAGTCGCCCGATGTAACGGTGGCACAAGTTTCCGAAAGGTATGTCAAAGAGCTGTGGCCAAATGCAGACGGTGAGTGCTGCAGCAGTGCAGAGGTGAACTCAGCCACCTCCCTCACAGCCTTTCTTTTTTTTTTTTATCTCCTCAATTATTCAAATTTTTTTAGCTTTTCTTTTACAGACAAAATAAAAATTCATGGCACATAGAAGCACACACGTCAACAGGTCTCCACGGTGTATGAAATTCAGGGAGATTTTTGGTTGACAGGGACCCTCAGCTGCACCCACTGAAGCATCATCTGTGAGGAAACACTTGGCCGGGGGCGAACACTGCAGCCCGGCAGAGGAGGTCATACAGGACAGTGACATCTCTGCTACTTATATTAAGGAACAGGTGTCTAGAAACGCTATGGGAGTGCACAGATAACATAACATGGCAGAACAAACCAAACAGAATGCATCTGAAGGCTTGGACAGAGCATTTATAGCCTTTAAACAGCATAAAATAACTGTTTTTTTTTCATTAATTCCTCTGAAAGATGGCAAATTACATTTAAATTCTTCATACATATGCAACAACAAAGCGTGCTGCTGTTATCATCAGTGGTCAGCTTGCTACAGCGGGTCTGTGAAGTCTGGTTGGCAAATGTTTCAGGAGGAAAAACCAGCATTCAGCAAAGGGCTGCGCAGACAGCTGAGACATCTTTTAGTGAATTAAAATTGTCCTGCTGTACACAGACTGATGAGGCTCATAATGTTTGGTTTTTGGTGACATTAGCGTTGATAAATCAAGCCAGCGGTCAGAGAGGAGCCTGTCCTGCGCTCAACACAATCTCCTGCGAAGCCTGTTTGAGTCAGTGTTGGTTAGGATCTACCAATAACGACGGTTCCTTCACGTTCATGTTTTTCGTGACTTTGGCATATGTTGTCATCATTTTTTTAAGACTGTTTCTGTGTCACCGATGATGCGGCAGTGATTCAGGCTCTTTTGCATATTTGTGCCTCTTCAAGTTGCCTCATATTACCTTGTAAAAAAAAAAAAGAGGTATAAAAATGTGCTGCCCTCTCTCTCAGCGCTGACACATCCTGTGCTGCTCAACGTCAGCTATGATTCAGCTGTGCAACCTTTGTAATTGCAGGGAAGCTGTACAGTGTGACATGAGGGAAAGTTTGACAAAGATCACGCCTGCTGTGCTGCGGTGGTTCCGGCAAGGAATGCTAGGCCCGGTTTACGTGGTTATTTATAAAACTAGGCTCTTTAGGTTCTCAAAAAAACGTCCACACAGGGTAAGTTTTACAAAATCTTTCCCCTGAAAACGTAAAAACACATTTGAAACCGTAACCCTAAAGCCATGTTGGCAAGTTAGAAGCGGTTCCGAGAGGTTACCAACGATGACATATTAAGGAACCGTACGTGTGCACTGATGGAGCTAATGTTCAGTATAATTCACGTGTAAACAGTCTTGTTAGTGACAGAACTACTTTGGCCACTGGACATAAGGAGATGATGCCACAAACTCTGACTCCACGAACAAAAAGCTCAGATGTTCCTCGTCTACACATCGACTCTGACAACACAGTGTCTGGAGAGCTTCACCCTGGAAGGAGCGGCCTGAGACGGCGCACAGAAAAAGGGTGTGTTTTCAAATACCTTGTCCTTTCCCTCAATCCCCATTTTTTCCCTCCACAAACTCATGCTGTGAGCGACATAACAAAAAGCACATTATGTCCAAAACATCGGATGTAAACGCCGTGTGACGACCTTCCTCTTTGTGTGACACCCGGCAGGTTGGGCTACGAGGAGCCTGTGGATGGTTATCTGGGGCGGATCCTCCTCCAGTTTAAAAGGAGCAGACCTGGACAGTGTCTGGTCCCTGTTATTTCCTCTACATGACTGGTTCCTAGACCGCTCCGAGGCACATTCAGGCCTCACTCACCCAAGCACACACTGGACCACTCACTTGCTGATGTGTAATTTATTTCTGAATCATGGTTAATTTGTGTGGACTCCCTCTCTCTTTCTTTCTTCCTTTTATTTTATTTTTTTAAAGTCTGATGGGCCCTCCAGGTTAAGAGCTCTGATTCCTCTTCCATCAGCTGAAGGTGACCATCGCCCTGCACTCCTGAGCACATTCGCTCATTGTTTCAGACCGACTGACCCATATTCAGCTCTCATGGAGCCCTTCCCCACTTTGGCCTTAAAAATTCTCCTTTGAATATTTTACTTCCACCGTGGTCGGCACTCACAGGCTCCACCCCCGGCTCCTGCCCCAGGCGTGGTTGCCGGGCCTCCAGTACCATGCATTTTTCAGGGCTGGTTGATTGCGAGAGGTCCTGGTTCTAATCCCAGACGAGCCCCCATTTTTGTTACGAGTGGCTCGGGCTTGTGACAAAACGTCCACAGAAATCAGGCTTTGATTCAACTGGTTTATTTTTCAGTCGGCCAGCAGCAGCAGCAGCAGCAGCAGTGTGGTGTGTGCTTAGATGAGCAAGACATGATCTCACTTTAGAGTCTGTACCAGATGACAATCAGCTGAAGGAGGGCCCGGCCCAGCTCCACCCACGGTCGCCCTACAGAGACAAACTCATGACAGCGGTTTGAAAGAAACGGTCGCCACTACAACCTGAACCTCACCGTCTCAATGCTGTTTTACTGATTTTTTTTAGTTCCTCTCCAAGTTATTCTAAGCACTGGAGCATTAAGATGTAAATACTGTAAAGTTTTACCGATTTGGTATTTGATCAATCAATTAAACATTTAATCCATGAAATGCAAGAAAATAGTGAAAAGCATCAGGTGATAAATTGCCATTACATTTTTATTTTTATTTTTTGTCTCCAACTGTTTTGCAAGTAAATGAACAATCACATAAAATCCTGTCACAGTAGAATCAAGCAGGATTCTGTGCTTTGTTTGATAAATGACACCGTTTTCCTAATCCTCTCAGCGCCGGTGCAGATGACACCTAAAAAGCAAATTTAACGTCTCGTTATGGCCTCATAGTACGCTGGTTTTATTTTTCCACTAACTCTGTTCTAAAGCGAAACTTCATATCTACATGAAAGGATTTTATTCCTGCATCAGCTGCATCCAAAGCACATCGCCGTGAGTGCCAGGCTCGGGGAAATGACCAATAAGAGAGTATCACATTATTGCAGAAACAGTGATAATCCTGGAGTAGCAGAGGAGATGCCAACCCTCCACACCGCCACACGGCTTTCTGGTTAACAAAAGATTCTTGAACAAACAGATGGAAAATCACTGCTAATGTTCATGACACCGAGCAGGTTTCAACACCCAGAGGTTCTGCTCGGGGTTACTGCCATTTCATCAGGGCTTTTTGTCTGTTTTTTTTTTTTAAGGTGTTATCAAGCAATTACAGTTAGCATCACCAGAAAACCACTAAAGGCCAGCGAAGAAATGATCACTGGCGATTCAGAGAGCAGTGGTGCGGAAACAGTGGAGAGGATACAGATGTTCTGAGACAAAGATTCACCACAGGCGATGCTCGGGCTGTCTGTGGGCTCAGGCAGCCTGCTTTCTGTAAGGCCGTCATGGCATTTGGAAAGCTGATGTTCTCCAATGAGTTAAAACTGATCTTTGGGTGATGTGCCTTTGAGGTCAGAGCGCATGTCAGTGGTGCACAAAGGAGGTTTTCTATAAATAGCTTGTAATATGGGTTGGTAATAGTTGATAAATGGTGTGGAGGGAGCCTACCAACCGGTTCAGGTCGGCGCAGAGCCACTTGAGCAACACATGCAGCCTCCTCATCAGGTATTCTACTACAGAGCCTGGACGCCCCCATGCCTCCCACTGATGGCTGCTTGATTGGATGAGAAAATGTAAATGTGCTCCTCCAAATGGCCCGTCCACCACATTCCAGTGTTTAAACGGTGCTCCTGCTTTCTGTGGCTCCTACATGGAAGACATCTGCTGAACCCACACAGCATACGTGGTTCATGACATGTAGGTTCGTGTTTTCAGCTCAGATATGTGCCTTCACGTCTCCCGGCTCATGTGTAGGGAGAATTAGCCTACATTCGATGCAGCACAGGAAGGCACGACCGAGCAATTGACAGCTCCCTGGGCCTACATTTTCGATGGCTCCGGCGTGTGTGCGTCGAGCACCTGAATACACCAGAGAAATATCAGCCCGAGCCGCCGGCAGGGAGCCGAGGGAAACCTTTATTTTGAAATAATGTCTCAACGCGGCTTTAAAATGCAAATTCCCAGGTATCAAGTGAGCACTGACTGGCTGTGTCTATGCAATCAACGACCACGGAATCAGGAGGATTTTTTTTAAACGCGCATAGCCTACGCTTCCTCCGGCAAGCCGCTCGCAAAAAAACGCTCCAAAAGGACACTTTTACGCATTTGGAGTGGCATCACCTTTACAATAAACAGCAGGACAGACTGTGCGTAAAAAAGAAAGAAGCAAATGTACCTTTATCGATGTTAATTCCTCTCCTTCGCCGCTCTAGACGGCATCTTGTCGCCTCCATTCACCCCAGCAGCCTCTCTCAGCATCCTGCGCTGTCATTGGGCAGCGGACGCGCTCTCTCTCCTCCTCTACACACCAGGGAGCAGCATCACCACTACTGCAAGTGGCAGCTGGCAGGAGGGGATGGGCGGATGAGATGCGGAGAGAGCGGCCTGCACTGGATTTCACATCATCTTGGTGCTGAATGGGAATCATTGAGCGAGTCCACTCACATTAGCACAAGTTATTGGTGTTGGTTCTCCTGCGGATCGCAGCGACGTTCACAGGTGCCTGTTCAGGAAAAGCAGGAGCTTGGATCAGATCTGTGGGTAAAATCAGCAGCACTTTATGTTCCTGAGTTAATTTTTCCCCCCCCCCCATAAAATGTGATTGTGAAGCAAGCCTTCCTCCCACGCTGTGTCCCACTCATATGATTCCCCTCCTGATCACTACACTGTAAAAAATGACTTTAGTTTTTAACAGTGATTTTTTTTTTTAAATTACTGTGATTTTACAGTTTTTCACTATTTTGTGAAACTACAGATAATAACTAGTAAAATTACAGAAAGAGCATTAATTTACATGCTCACTGTAAAAATGATAAAATAAAATAAAATAAAACAGGCCAAAGCTGTTTATAATAACCACAGCAACATGCAAAATATGTATTTAAAAAAAATAAAATCATGTAAATAGCAATATGTTCTTTCACAATGCTTGATTGTAAAAATATACTTTTTAAAAAACTGTATAGAAATCAGCAAAACATTATTTTTTACAGACATTTGCTGAAAATATGCATATTAAGTATACTTTTTAAATGGTCTCAACCTCCAATCCTGTATTTTTTTTTACAAGCTATAGTTATTTTATTTTATTTTTTACTATATTTAAATTCACTAAAAATACACACACACACACACACACACACACACACACACATATATATAGCCATTTTTTTTTTTAAACAGGTGTAACGTGTAAATATCGGCCATTTTTCCATTTCAAGTCTTCTCTCAGATGATAGTGATGTTGCTCATCTTTAAATGTCATTGAATTCATTTTAATATTAGGAGGAAATAAAACAGGTGGCTTTGAGGTATGTTGCTGTAACATTTTGACATTAAAAAAAATAAAGCTGTTTTTTTATTCAGGATATTCATAAACAGCTTTTTAGTGTTGACATGGGAGTCATGTTGAAGGTTATCCATTAGTCTGAACAACATCTGACAGCTTCTGTTGTAATATGTGACAGCATAAAAGCAGCTGTTAAAATACGTTTATGTACCTCCTTACCTTAAAAGATGCCTGACATCCTGCTGGGCACATCCAGGAGGTTAAAGAAGTTCATCTCGCTGCCCTGCGAAGCCCTTTTAGCCCCAAACTGTTGCACCCAGAACAAAGAGAGAACCACTGTGAGCTGAGGGACGGAGTCTCTACTTCTTTATTTAGCTGCTTAATACAATAATGAGCGTCAAATAATTTAGATGCATTTGGTTTGTATTGCATCTGTTTCCTTTACCTTGCAGAAAATGGAAAGGCCACCTTTAGCACATAGATGCATTAAGTGCTGTTAGTTTACTTTATGTATTGAACAATCTGCTGGTGCTGAGATTTGGACATTTGACCTCTAACTATATTTATTTTTTCTTTGTGTATTTTTATCGATGCCATACAGATCTACTATATGTGTGGGGCAAAAAACATAACTCCACCGACCAACAGATATGTTGTTGGACTCTCTGGATCCTGTTTAAATGTGGACTCGACCACAGACGTTCTGCGAGCAAACACCATCACCTTCAATGTGGTTTTTAAGTCGAGCTTTAGAGAGACGACCGCCCCCTGATGTCAGTAATGCACTCCAAAGCACCCAAATTGTGGTCTGTTAGGATTTAAATACCCTTAACTTAGCTCACTTTAGTGTTCTTTTAATACATATTTTTTGAATATTCAAAGTATGTTTTAAATCAAAATAGACTTTGTTCTTCAGGAGGGTGTCCCGTTAACCCTGTGCCGACTATATGTGC
>NW_007577741.1:209424-212971 GCF_000690725.1 Stegastes partitus
CCAGTTAGCTTGTGTCAGGTTAAGCAACAACAACATCGAAGAAATTCAGGATCAGCCAAACAAAAGCGCTGTTGGACATGACCACAAAACATAGAAACTGATTTTGTGAGTAATCAGACTTTGAAAATCTTTGGAGTTGCAGTATTAAGTCAGGCTACATGTACCTGTGGCTGAACTCTGGATCCTTTTAAAATCAGGACGCTCCGTCAGATTTAACCATTTATTTCAGAATGACATGCATTTGTGTTTGGCAGTGACTCTGGAACAATCTGAGCAACACAGACCGTCCCTTAGATCACAAAACTCCCAAACCTGTGCTGAGCAGACTCACCTTGAAATCAAACAGAATTGACTGAAATCAGCCCGTGTGTAGCAACAAGCATGTAGCATCTCCTTGGAATTCGTGCAACCATGGTGTCAATCAAGGTGTAATTACTTTGACATGAGTGAAATAGGGCGTTCTAATTTCAAAATTGTCCAGATGACCGGGTGACCAGCAGCCACCTTAAGCTTTGGAACACACACCAGGTAAACAGGCTGCTTTGCATCAGGTAGGGACAGATTGAAGATATAAAAGTACGACTTTTTCACAATATAGCCAACGCAGCTGTTGCCCACGCCAGTTAGAATGACATCAAAACTGCTCACACACCATCAAAAACAAATGTGGTCACAGAGGACTGGGACTGTTGGTGCATTAAGCCTCTGGGCAGGAGGAGCTAATGATCAACTTTACTGTGCCACACGAACACAAGTTTTATCTGTAACTTCAAAGTCACATAAACAGTCATTGAAATATCCTATGATGGCCTTGAATCGTGATCTTTAGCATAACCACCAAGACTTTTCCTCCCAAGCCTGACTCAGATGAACGTAACAGATTTGAACCAGACTGATATCTTTACCTGCCGGTATGTGGCTACAGAGGCTGGAGGAGAAGGGCCACACCAGCAGGGGGCGCTGGAGCTGCAGGAGTCCCGGTGCTATGACGTCATTCTGGTGGGCGGAGACAACAGACGTGAACCCGGAAGCTGTGCGGCAGGTAACAGGTGCTGTGGAAATTTGAGTTTCAGGGCTTCAGTTAGAGTTTACGGTGTTAAGAGGAGAGACTGGTGGACGCCTGGAGGAAGCCTGATCAGAGGAGGCTGGGTGTGTGGACATCCAGGTGGTTACATCTCTCACCTGAGGAGCTGGAGGGACTGGATGGGCGGAGCTGGAGCGCCTGAAGTTTTCTGACGTGGATTTAAAGTTATGAACTTATTTAAAAAGTTAAAGTAGCCAAAACAAATCTAAAGTTCTTGATGACTTGCGCCACACGGAGGGTGAATTTGACCGCANGTGCAGTGCTTGTATAAATGCACTAAGCTACGTTCCACTATGCCAGTCCTAGTGAATGAAGAAGAAGGCTGACAGGCTCAACTCTGGGTAGAAAACTCTCAAAATCTGCCGTCTGTCCTGTAATTTCTTGCTTCACTACTCGCACATCTGATCCAGTTAATTCTTACCGGTTGAGCAGAAGAAATCATTTGAGTCTGCTTTCATGAACGTGGAACAAGTGTGCAGGTGTAGAGGAAATAAAAGCTTGTAATGCATGGAGGGACAAAGCAGGGATATTATGCATTAAGCTTGTTATAGTGAGAGAAGTCTATATATGTTCAGGTTTGGTTCACATCAACTATGGATCATTATCAGAAAGTTCATCATCAAAAGATCAAATTAGACGACTAGTTTGAAAGTTTGAAAAATACACTTGCTGTCATATAAATGCTGTCTTGCTCAGCGTGAAATGAAAGGATTGATACCACCGTCTTGTATGATATATATTAAATTCACATTAGATTCTACTTTACCGTCATCTCATGAAGATCTGAGGCAGCGTAGTGGAGGAAGCTTCTAAATAGTAATCATACACTATAATATAATATAAAGCTACAGTAACACAGCTAACTTAACATCGCATAGAACTTGGAACAAACAAGAAAGTCTGTGAAAGGTATTAAAACAGCCTCCTCAGGACCTCTAAGCCCCACCAGAAGATAAACTCCTTTGAGAACAACAATGTTCAGAGTCTGAACAGAGAAGACTGAAGTTTTAAGAGAGGACTGGAGGATGTTGTCTATGTTAAACTGGAACAACCATCTCTCAACACAATACAGGGTCTAAGACACCACTTAGCAGACTTGAGATCTCTAAACAGAAAGTTTTCTCATCATTCACACCTCAAAGCATGCGAGTCGTGTGTGAACGGGCCTTTAGCCTTGTGATTTGTTGGTATACATCTGGGAAGTTAGAGAGTCAGAACTGAAGAAAGAGATGAGAAAGCTCACTAATTAACAAGTTATATCTCGTTTGTTGTGTGTTTAAATGACACATCATGTCATGAACTTGACTGTCTGACTATTTCTTGGACACCAGCAATAATTTTGTGCCATCTGGTGGCCTGATAACTAGATTTCATGCTGTAGCTTCGTTTACAGACAAGAGACTGACATCAATCTTCTCGTCTAACTCAACGCAAAGGGGATGAAGAATTTCCCAAAGAGTCCAACTGTCCCTTCAAACTTTAAAAGCAATTTAGATCTGGGACGGGGAGCCTTTGTTTTTAAATCAAACAGCTGGAAGAATTATACAACCAATAAAGCGCTGACATATCACGGGGTCTTTTATGAAACAATGAACCGGCTCCTCTCCACGATTCCACCTGACAGCATTATAAATCATATTAGCCTGAGGGGAACCACAAGTCCTGTGAGCGACTCTGACAGAAGAACTTCTGTTGCAGCATAAATCAATCTAAACTCATGGCATCATACGCTGTGATTTCACCATGAGGTGAGTACGTCCTTCACAAGTGTTTGAACAGAGAACCCTGCAGGCTTTTCCAAAACAGAACGATGCCCCCCCGGCTCCTGTCTTCCTCCCGCTCTCGCCTGCCTTCAGGCCTCCTGGAATTACAGGGACTTTCTCCCATTTTGCATTGTAAACTCTGACGCTAAGTGTGCTTGACAAGGCCCAAAGGAGAGGCATCAGCATTTTTGTGTCCTGAGCACACAAACACAGAGACTCTCTATATCCTGCTTTCTTTCTGTCTTTCATGTGCACACACAAGGTTATATTAACCATGAATAGGTACAGTGAGACACTCTTTGTGCTCCAGTTGATTGAAAACCTGTTCCCTCTGCGTTACACTTATGTTTCCGCTTTAATATGCCAATAGCCTGCAGAGTGTGAGTGGTGCCTATTGGATTTGCTTGTCCCATGCAGTGAATCAGAGGCCATGCAGAGCCTTGGCTTCTTTTTCTTCTCACAATGTCATCCACAGTGTGCTGCTGTGTGCCTGAGCAGCCACGTGCTACCAGAACTTTTTTATTTTTTTTGCCTGATTTGTCTCCAATTTACCACCATCATTGTTTAAAAGAATGCAAAATAGACTTTAGGTGCATGTCACACCATGTGCCCAAAGAAAGGAGAAATCGTACATTTGCAGACAGGCACAAGCACAGACCTCCTGCACCGCATGGGGCCAGGACTGCATGGGTTGAATGCA
>NW_007577741.1:214638-215713 GCF_000690725.1 Stegastes partitus
CAAATCTAAAGTTCTTGATGACTTGCGCCACACGGAGGGTGAATTTGACCGCAATAAGTTCTTACTGGATTTTAAAATTGCCTGAAGAGGATGAAAGAGGTTTTCCTGGCGAGACTCTAGAGTTAGAACACGTGATCTGGAACTTCTGCAAGACTGACCTGCTTTGGTGATGAAGCTGCAATCCTGCTTTAAAGACATGAACACAGGCAGAAGGTAAGAACATCTGTGAACAGGACAAGATCTGCGGTTGTCAGGAGGCTTGTGGAGCAGAATGAATGAATGAATGAATGAATGAATGAATGATTGGACAGAAAGGGCCTGTTTTTTATGTTTTTTTTTGTTAATTAAAGATAAACAAACATTCACAAGGAAAGGCTGGAGGCTCAAGTGTTCAAGGCTTCAGTTTCAGTCATAAAAAAAAAAAAAAAAAAAATACACCAATAATTTACTTTTTACAGTTCAAATTCTGTACATAGAGTTTTGGTCTTCTGGGAGATCAAGCAATGACTCAAATACAACAAGTTTGGGCTTTTGGGTTAAATATTTGGAGCTGTAAATATGAAATTTGACCAACATCAAAATTAGATTTAGAATAAAAACTTTCTTTGAGGGTAGTTTCTTAGCTTGAATCACAAAAATAACATGTTTACAGTCAGATTGCAGCAAGCTTTCTATTCACGAACAGATTTATGTCCTTCCAAAAAACTTGTGTGTAAGAACATTCCCAAAAAAGATTAATGATCAATTACAGAACGAGCAAAAGGGGTCAACATATAAGGGATATTTTGAGATAACACTGTTAACAGGATAGCATCGATGGAGGAAGGGCCTCGTGACTCCCTGATTCCACGCCTGTGTGAACTAACGCAAAGCCCCACAGACTATAGTGTCCCATGTTTTTTATATAATGCAGGTAAACAGACATATTTTAGATTTAGAACAACATTACTGTTGTGTCTTATGTTTAGGAGTGTGAATGATAAAGATGTATGTATGTAGTTCAACATGTGATTGGTTCGTGCACAAAGCCGGGTCCATAATAAAATGCTGCTCCTGGCATGTTGCTGCTCCTACA
>NW_007577741.1:216652-225763 GCF_000690725.1 Stegastes partitus
GGTAGCTACGTCCATCTTTTATACAGTCTATGACCTCAACCTATCAGCACCTTTAGGACGAACTAAAACACCAGCTGGGAACTTTATCGCCAAACATCAGAAGGCGACCTCGTTACGCTGTCACGGAACAGGTTTGGACCCAAGTGCAGACACAAGAACAAATCAAGATTAAACAGGGTTTAGTTTAAAATATTAACATCAAGAACGGGGACTCTAAGCTGTAAGGGGAACTAAATACCAAGCAGCCAAACCTAAAGCAAGAAAGGGGTAAAACGAGAAAACGCTAAGAATCACTAACTAAACTAACAGAGGGATGAATAATAATAAAATACAGAAGGTTGATGTTAGTTAACAAAAGGGGGCTACTCATAAAATACTACAAGGGGAAAGGCAGACGGGCTGTGGGGAGGGAGTGGGGATCAGGCTGGACAGGTCAGAGCGACGAGGGCTTGGCAGGCTGTGGGCAGGACTGGATGGTGGACGGGAAACCAGGAAGCAGCTGCAGAATCCAAGACAGCGTGGAGAGTTTTTATGGTGCAGTGGCAGAGAAACAGGTGACCGAGTCAATGATGTGGTGGAGAGTGGAGGGATGAGCTGGGTTTTGATTAGATCCAGGTGAGTCAATTACAGCAGCTGTCACTGATTGAGCTGATGAGTACTGACAGAGCGAGGGCTGGGGGGTCAGGACGTCTTGTAAGCACACTCTCCCAGAAACCGAATCCCACAATGGATCACATGTTATGTAATTAAACCCACTGTAGCCTCCTTGTACCTTTTAGTTTATTTATTCTATTTTTAATTTATTTTCACAATTTAGCAAACACTTTTTGTTTCATGTGATTTTTGCAGTTTCACACCAAACCTTCCAAATAATATGAAGCAGGAGGAAGAGTTTGGCTGTGAAAGCCTGAAGCAGAGCACACTAGGTCACGACAGTAAAACAAGCATTGTTATGTCATTCTATAACTGATCTATGGGCCAACTGGAAGAAAGAAGCAGTAAATTCTGGCACTGACATATTACCAGCTCTAAAGTGGATACGATGCTGAAACAGTCTTTTCTCAGCACATCTAACAGATATTAGGTACAGTTGTCATGCATTTGGAGGCACAGTTTTGGACATTGTCTGTGGAAATCACAATTCGTAGCTTGTTATCGTGTCCGTACAGGTTATTTTTAACAAGCTAGATGACACACGATCAGGGAAATAAGCCGTCATTTTTAATAGAAGGTTGAAGACCCACCTTTTTAATCAGGCTTTTAACTGACCTTCTATATTCCTTCTTACGCTCTTATCATTATTTATTTATTATATTGGGTATTTTATCACTCTTCTAACTTTCCTTTCTTACTTTTACTTATCAGGCCTTTTATCTTATTTCTGTGTCCTCAGGGGCGTCCTCCCTCCACACTGGGGCTTGTATCCGGTCTGCTGCTGGGGGTCCCTCCGGCCCGGCTGATTGGGGGGCTCCCCACCTTGGTGTAGGGGTCCTCCTGTCTGTCGGGGTTAGGGGGGATCTGGGTGCCGGCGCCCCCGGCGGACATGGCCTGCTGCTCCTCCCAGTGTGGACGCCCCCAATGGTAGCGTTTCCCACAATCCTCAGCGCCATGCCATGTCTCCCTACAGTCAGTGGTGAGAGTGTATGGTTGGGTGTGTGTGTGTATGGAGGGTGGGAGGACAGATTTTCTTGTTTTTAATGGTTGCAAAGCACCTTGTGTTGCTTTCTTTGTATGAAAAGTGCCATACAAATAGAGACTGATTGATTGATTGATTGATTGATTGATTGATTGATTGACTGCCATACCTGAGTATTTCTACTTTGATTGAAAATATCTATAATTGTTGTACACAGAGATGAGTTTTTGTGAGTTTTAATCAATGACAGGAGCTGGGTTTAAGTCTAATATTATGTCTTAAGAGATATTTTGGTTTTTAGGACTTTGTTGTTGAATATCTGAAAAGACTGAATGAAAGCAGTAAAAACTAAACAAACCAAAGTTGTCACCTGGCTTTATGGAAGTACTGATAAATCTGCAGAGAACCTTAGTGTCCCTCATCCGACCATCATCTATACACCACTTAATCCTCACCAGGGTCATGGGGGGCTGGAGTCTATCCCAGCTGACTCAGGGTGAAGGCAGGTTCACCTGGACAGGTAACCAGTCTATCACAGGGCTACACTTAGAGACAGACAACCAAGCACACTCACATTCACACCTACGGACAATTTAGAATCACAAATTAACCTCAACATGTTTCGGGAGGAAGCCGGAGAACCCAGAGAGAACCCACGCTGCACGGGGAGAACATGGAGACTCCACGCAGAAAGATCCTGGTGTCCTCACCAGGTGACCTCCTTGCTGGGAGGCAACGGTGCTAACCACTGATCCACCCTGCAGCCCCGTCCCTCATACAGTTACTCAGAAATAAGCATGTTTGCATATGAAGACTTTGTTCTGAGTGCTGCTCAACTGGGATGATCAGTTCATCAATCAGATGTTTGAAGGTTGTTAGTTTGATAACTGACTTTATTGTTTAAGTCATTTTTAAACAGCAAAACTGAGAAATTCAGGTACCAGCATGTCAAAGGAGATTTTTTTTTTCTAGTTTCTTATGATGAAATATAGGATCTTTTCTGAAACCGGTTCAGACATTTGAAAATGTAAAGTCCGGCTTCAGGGAGTAATGACGAGCCTGTTCCAGTGTTTTCTGACATTTTAGACATTGAACAATGAGATTATTGAAGAAAACAGTGATCAGATGCAGTATATCAGCGATGGAACACCTTGTCTTAATGTTTGCTGCGTGTTAATGAGCTAACAGGATCTCTGGTCGCTGAGCTGGAGCCTGGAGATGTGTGATGAGCTGAAGGGTCAGAGACAGCAGCTCTGTCATTCAGAGCGACGTGAGAATAAACAGGAAGAAAGGAAGTGACATCATGAAATGCAAAGTGTCAGCATGTCAAGACTTTTGTAAGGGGGTCATAAAAAAATAAAATAAAAAGTCTTATCTTTAAATAAAAGTAAATAAAAAAAATAAATGATTAAATCAGATTCCACTACAATGAGTTTAATCGTTACTTCAACTACGTCCTGATTTAATCCTTGTTTTTGTCATAATAACCTCGTTTATTTCTGAACACATGACTTCTGCTTCAAGGACTGAAGTATTCTGTTGTTTATGAATCTGTGTTTTATTCCTAAATAAAAGAAATAAAACTTGACACAACTTTCTGAGTGGATCAAGGACAAAACTTTGTGAAGCTTCAGAGTCTCTCGGGTTATTTTTCTCTTCCTCAGACGTGATAGTAATTTCAGGCTATTGATATTTTTCGAGGTGAGGCAGCAGCAGGAACCCTCTGGAGTTATTAAAGCGTTGTGTATTGATAATTCAGTCAAGGACTTGCAAGCAAGCAGATTGAGACGCTGAGTGACAGGTGAGGGAGGAGAACCACTGATTTGTCATTTGGCTCGGCGGCCGGATGGATTCCGACACATTCAGGGCTGATGGAGTTATGGATCTGCTTACTGCCGGCTCCTTGTGACGTGATTAAACGCATCAAAGTCTCGCTGAATGGCTCCTCAATCATTTGTAAGGTGCTTTTCCTACGTCTGAAAAGCATTTGCTGTGTGCTCTGAAGACGGGGATGTGCTGCATTCACCTGTTGGGGAAACGTTAATCGCGTCAAGTGCTCGTAACGCAGTGAATCAGCTGAAAGTCTCGGTTCCAGTAATGTGTGGGCGCAGCTTTGATTGTTACAGTGACGAATCGGTAATTGGCAGGATGAGTGGTCCTTGTTTCTGGTCACATCTACCTCTTCTGCTTCTTCCTGTCACTTAAGGATGAGTCACAAAGGGCTCCTCTGAGGTCGCTGCTGATGTTAATAACTGGGTAATCCTCAGAGGCAGGAGCTTCCGTCACGGCTTTCAGGAAACGGATGAAAGCGAGCATCCCAATTACAGTTTAATGACTTACCATTTATGCCCTTAATACAAGGACATCCGGGTCAGGTGACCTACAGCTGAGAACAACGATCGTAAACCATTAATCAACCTGCTGTATACGAGCGTTCTCCTGCTCTGCACTGTTAGAACTGAAACCTTTGGGAAAGCTGCTGTCTGCAGGTCCTGTGAAGAAATATCCTGTACAGGTACAATCGTCCACAAAGCTGGAATAAGTCGAAATTGACAAAATTAATAATAAATAAAAATTTAATGGAAATCATGACGTTGCTTTAGAATTGTGGTTCAACAGAAATATATATATGAAAAAAAAACAAAAAAAAACAAGCATGATGGGACCCGTGAACTAATATTGACTTGAACAACCCTCTGAGCCAATCACTGCCATCAGGTGTTTCCTGTAACACTCAGTCAGACTTCTGCACCTGTTGACAGGTGTTCTGACCCACTGCTCATCAGCAAAGTGCTCTGATTTGTCCGGGACATTTATTTATTTATTTTTTAAAATGATTATTTTCAACCACAATTCAAAAGCAACATCTTATGTCACTAAATTATAATTTAGCAAATTTTTATTTATTATTACTTTTTTCAATTTGTAGTTATTTGATTGACTATTGTGAATTTTGCCTTTTCTTTAATGGAATGGGATGGATGCATTTGACTGTAAATTGCAAGTTTTCCCTTGCTGTTGCTTTTTAAAATTAAATCACGGACAATTACTTTTATTTTTATTTTTTACGACAATTTACAAAATCATAAAGTCATGACATTTTTTTTTTTTTTTTTAAATCTACAAAGAAATTTCAGTTAACTAAAAATCATACCATGATGATCCTCCAATTAGAGAAGCCACAGATGCCTTGGTGGCACCATATTCCTTTTATACCCTCATGATGGATTTAACTGTACTCACAGGGATGTTCACTGTGTTGGATTTGTTTTTGCATACATCCCCTGACTTGTGCTGTCCCATAACCTTTTCACGGAGCGTTCTTCTGTCTTCATGGTGTAGTTGTAGCCAGCAGCACCGACTCACCAGCGACTGAACCTTCCAGATGCTCGTGTCTTTACTCTACAGTCACATGAGACACATTCATTGCACTCATGATTCTGAATTTCACTAATTGTGCGACTTTTAGCACCAGTTAGCAGTCCCTGTGTTGATGTAGGTAAGGTACTTATGCAGTCATTTAATTTATGCTTTAAAATTTTAATAATACTTTGTACAAATCTGTTTCCTCTTTGACACAACAGAGTCTTTTATTTGTACATGTTCACACAAAAAAGCCAAATTCTATTGATCATGATGATAATGTTGAAATATATGAGCAAAACTTTTAACAGGGGGGTGAATACTTTTAATTGGCACTCTGTCTCTGTATGTCTATGTTCACTAAAAATAGGGCTCAGCAGTGTTTTATATTATAATGATGATGTTAAATATGCTCCATTACGGGGACCTAAAGTTAGAAAAGGCTGGACGCCGGTGCTGTAGATTTGGCTGCTGGGCACCGCAATAAATCTTTGTTAGAGCAAAGATTGAGCAGTTAAAGCTTTACAGCACTCTCACTGATGGCTCATATCAGTTAATAGCACAGTTTTAGTGGTGTTTCAACCTTTGTGGAGCTGCGTCTCCATCATTGTTATCAAAAGGTGCATCTTAAATGGAGTCCGCTGTTTGTTTCTTAGTGCTAATAGAAGTCTTTTAGCGGATTATGGAGCGGCGCATTGGGGTCGACGGCTCCCCCACAGCTGGTACTGGTTTTGTTTCAGGCACTTTTACCATCTCATTTAAAAATGAAGATCCTAACGAGCTCCTCTCCCAAGATTCGTCTCACATCTTAACCTTTGGAGAAAATATGATTTCCGTTTCAAGTTCTCGTGAATCAAAAGATCATCTATTGTTTCATTTGCAGGTCAGCGCAGACTCTGACCTCATTAAAGGAACATCAGTGGCCAGCTGCAAACTTGAGTGGAACTTCAGTTTAATCCGTTCAAATGTTTGTCCAGGCAATTATAGCCGACCACCGCGCAGCCCGGATTAGCATCAAGGCCGTAACTCTGAGGGTCAGTTTTAAGGCTTCGTCCTCATTTGCATTCACAGGATTCCGTCTGGTTACGCTGTAGAAAGCTGTTTTCTTGCTGTTCTGCTGATTTACTGATACGTGTGTTATCGACCCCCCGAAACCAAATGACTCAAACAGCTTGAATGCACCGACATATTGTTTTTCCGCCTTCTTTTCCCAAGGCGGCATCTCAGATTGTTTCCTAATGAACTGAGAGCCTGTGACTATGATGAGCAGGCTGGAAGAGCTTCTTCAAATAGGAGCTGTTTTGTTCATTTAACAATCTGAAGAAAAACTATAATTTTCATCCCTTTGTGACTCCCTTTGAGAATTATATCTACAGTGCTGCAGTGACGGTATCATTTGTGAGTGCAAATAAGGTAGAATCCACTTTTTGTTGTTTTATTTTTTAACTTTATTCTATTTATTTCAAGGTCGTGTTAACGTGAAGCTCAGTTTCTTGGCCAGCCTGTCCTCCAGTTCTGTATTAAACCAGCTGAGGGCAGTCAAGATCTACAGATGTGACTGTCGGCGACTCGCTGTGTGGGAGAGGAGAGCTGGAGAATGAATTTCAGAGTAAGCTGATGGACAGTACAGATTTGTTACTGTAGAGTCGTCCTCTGTTGTGCAGCACAGTGCAGGAGCATGTTCAGCGTGAACGCACTGCAAGTTCAGAACGTCTCCGTAGACCAAGTCCAACAGTCACGCTGACGCTGGTCATGAGGACATGTTGTACTTTATGCAGCAGAAGTGAACAAATCCATGTGCAGTTACAATGAAAGGTCAAATAATTTCAAACTGCATCACCTCTCAATCACTGCATTATTTCAAGTAGACAAGTTGAGCATAGGGTGGCAAGGTAGCAAGAAGGTCGCTGGTTCGTGTCACGGTGAGGACACCAGGATGGAGTCTCCATGTTCTCCCCGTGCAGCGTGGGTTCTCTCCGGGTTCTCCAGCTTCCTCCCACAGTCCAGAAACATGTTGAGGTTAATTGGTGATTCTAAATTGTCCGTAGGTGTGAATGTGAGTGTGCTTGGTTGTCTGTCTCTAAGTGTAGTCCTGTGATAGACTGGTTACCTGTCCAGGTGAACCTGCCTTCACCCTGAGTCAGCTGGGATAGACTCCAGCCCCCATGACCCTAGTGAGGATTAAGCGTGTATAGATAATGGATGGATGGGTGGAAGTTGAGCATATCCACTTATAAACACTCAAACATAAATATGTTTAAAAGACTATTTTGAAAATACAAAAGCAGAAACTAAATGAATAAAAGTGAATACGACTGTGATCAGAGGCACACAAGGTAGAAAACCTGTGATGAGTAACAGTAACACTTTTTGTTTGGCCAAGTGTAACTCAGTGGTTCTTTGTGCTAGAGATCTCACATTTTGACATGTGGTGCCCATATGTGTCTGCTATAAATGACATACACTTACACTTCTACTACACCATCACAGATTATGTAAATTAATGTCAAATACAAAGAGGTCTGTTGTAACAACCTACCCCCGTACCAGGGTGAGCTGTAACACTACTGGAGGATGTGACAGTTAAATTATTCTGCTTTAAAAAGATCCACACTAATAAATGTATGGAAACACATTAATGAATAATAAAGAAGGAACCATAAACTTGTAAGACTACAAAAATAATGATAATAAAATAAATACACTGTGTGTTTTGTAGCCTGAAACATGATAACGTGAAAAAGCGTTTGAACACTTGGAGATCTGTGGAACAATCGACAAAGGTTTAAAGAACAGTTCAAACCCTCCTGGTGCCAGGCAGCCATTAAAAAGCTAAATGTTTTTAGCATTTAGCTTCAAGGCTAGCACTAATGCAACACATCAAATTAAACCAGAGAAACTACTACCTGAGCTTATGTAAGTCAAACAAACGTACCTACAACACAATGGACGCCATGCAAGAAATATTTGTGATGAAATTTTTTTACTTTTTTACTACATATTGTTTTTTGGCTCCAGAACAGGCAGTTTTCAGCTCAGAGACATGAGGCTTCACCGGTGAGCTCCATTCGTTAGTGGGCATCTACTGTATTGATGACATCACCGCAGCTCGTTTCCGACGAGTCAATCTGAGAGCGTTACAACCATCCCCGGTCTCCCCTACACTTGTGATTTCCATTTAGCCAGATTGCATAATTATAAAATGACCTCTGAACGCCAGAACTTCCTCAGTGTTGGACCAATCGTCTGTGTTCATCTGCACATGCTAAAGAAATGCCAGAAAAATATTGGGAGCACCTTCTTCTGTCAGATGGAACCAGGATACTTTCTTTTTTTTGTCTCAGTCTCGTATGTTTGGCATGTTTGAATGTAGTCAGGACTACCACAGTGAGTCCTGACAGAGAAGCACAGCGGTGGGAGTGTGATGATTGTTGTCAGAGAGATGACATTTATAGATGGCATCATGGATACACAAAATACTGGCTCCAGAGATGACTCCCAGGCTACAGAAGCTTGGCAGAAGAAGAACATTCCAGCATGATAACAATCCTAAACACGCTGCCAAAGTCACCCAGTTGACTTGACCGTGCTACTTAACTTGAATCCAGCAAAAGACCTTTGAGTGTTTTCTAAAGGAAGGTAGAACAACACAACCCCTGCAGCAAAGAGCAGCTGAAAAAACAGTCTCTGAGAAGAACATCTCATCAGCAACGCTGGTATCCTCCATGCAGAGGAGGATTTAATCTGTCATCAAAAATAAAGGCGGACATGAGAAATACTGAAAAAAATAAAGATTTCAATCTCAGTAATGACTTTTGCTGTGATGAGGACCTGCTGTGTTTCTGTTCTGCTTTAACTTAGAAGAATGCAGTGAGTGTAAGCTGATAAAATGCTGCTCATTGAAATAAATACTGCACAATGATAGCTGATGAAGAACAATGATGTGACATACGAGGGGAAACTCTAAGCTCCTCGCCTGCAGAATAACGGACCCTTATTTGAAGAACAGATTTGGATATACGAGCTCGAACAGTCCGTTGCTGCTATGATGGTTTTCTACTGGTACAGAAATGGAAAGCTGATGGATTGGAATCTAAACACACCTGCAGATG